>NW_003315829.1:0-167659 GCF_000151355.1 Fusarium vanettenii 77-13-4
ATAAAGCCTTATAGGATACTTAGGAATTAACTATAAGCTCTCTATAATATACTATAAGGAGATAAATAATTAAATAAAATATATAAACTAAATACTAAAATAATACCTTTAATATTATATTAACTATAAATAGATTAACTAAGTTAAGAAGCTATTAGCCGCTTAGCTAGCCTATAATATAGCTATAAATAAAAGCATAAAGATTATACTAATATATATTAATTTTAGATTTATTTTAAATACTTACTAATAATTATGAGATATTATTATTAATCCTAAAGTAATCCTTATTAATAATTAACTATATAATCTATATAAAGAAATATAAATAAAACTTAAGTTTATTAAAAATAGAATAATAACTTATATTAATAAGAAAAGGATTAAGGGATTAATCTTCTTAGAGGGAGATATAATTTACCTTATAATAAAAAATATTAAAATAAAATAATAAAATAAAAAACTTAATTATAAATATATTAGACCTTATAAAATTAAATAAAAAATCTTAAAATATAATTATAAACTAGACTTATTATCTAAGATTAAGCTTTACTTAATTTTTTATATTTTATTACTTAAATTAATATAAAATACTATCTAAATAAAAATAAATAATAAACCTAATATAGAAGTTAATAGACTAGAAGAATATATTATAAAAGCTATCTTTAATATAAATAAAATTAATAATAAAATAATATATTTTATTAAATAAAAAAATTACCTTAACTTAAAAAATATATAAAAACCCTTAGAATACCTTACTAATATATAGCGCCTTCTAAAGAACTTCTATTAATAATGCTAAATAAAAATAAAATAGACTTAAAAATAGTATTCTAATTAATAACCCTATAATCTTCTAGTAATTAAACCTTAGATAAGGCCTAAGCCTCTAAATTATAGCGAGCCTCCTCGTCGCGATACTTTGCCTTATCTAACTTATCTAAGTCCTTATAACCGCGATAAATTATCTCGGTAGCCTTCTTATAAAGATATTTCTCTTAATAATAAAGCCGCTATAAGCGAGATAAGGCCTCTAGAAGGTCTACCTTAGCTTTTTTTTTTTATTCTTTAAGATAATCCTTCTCTTAAGAAATATAAATAATTAAAATATATTAATATATACCTACTACTAAGGAAAAATAACCTATAGGCTTATAAAGAAATACCGCTAAAATTATAATTTATATATTTCTTCTTAATATAAAAGTTATAATATTATTTCCTTTTAGCTACTATATATAGATAATAGTTAATATAGAAATATATAAAATACTAAGGTATCTTAAAACTAAATTTATTAATTAAATAAAAAAGGTTACTATAGCGTATAGTAATAAGTTTTAGGCAGGAAGATAATTTTTTAATATAATCTAATATTATATTAATAAGAAGAAATAATTATAAGTCTAAGTTATTTACGGCGATATTTAGTCTCTAAAGCTAACCTTAGGGATAAGACTAATAAAGGGGGAGCCTTATATTATAGCTATAATATAATCGAGGGTAGTAACGCTAAGTAAAAAATTAATCTTATTATATTAGCTAATTATAGGGTAAGAAGATATATAAATTAAATGAAGTTAATTTAATTTCTCTCGATTATATATATTAAACGCTAATAATTTAACTTAACTCAATTATATTTGACTTAAAGACCAGATAATATATAGAGTATACTTATTATACTTTCTTATATAATAGCTACCTTAGCTATTAATATAACTTAGTTATATTTAATACCTTAAGTATATTACTAGACGTGATATTATATTACCTTTTAAGGCTATATAATATTCTTTTTTATTAATATAAACCTAATACGACCGGTTTATCCCTTGGGAAATATCCTCTCGTTATAGGAATTATTAGGCAAAATAGCGGAGAAAAAGATTCTCGATCTTCAGGCTTAGTTAACCTATTAAGGGCCGGGCTATAACTATAATAAAGAACAGATCTTAAACATAATATAATATTATGACCCGATATTAATATAATAGCCTAATTAAACTTCTATAGTAATAGAAGAGTTATACCTAGCTATATTATTATAAAAGTCTAACCTCTTATAGGTATTTTAATTACTTTAACTTCTATATAAGAAATAAGAGAATTATTTACTTTTCTATCTTCTTAAGCTATAATCTCTTAATACTATATCTTTAAATATAATACTTATAAGAACTATAATTAATTAGCGGCATAACCCTAATAATACTACCGCTATTACTATTACTGCTATTACTATTACCTATAGGGACTATTACTCTCTTCTTTACCCTCTTGATTATTAAGAAAGAAGCTAGATTATATGAAATATAAAATAGCTCTTAATCTATTAAATTAATATAATACTACCTTATAATTTCTAGCGAATAATACTTAAAGGAAATTAATATATTAAATTAGCTATCCTGGCCTATAAGGCGTTTCTCGTAGCTCCAGAGCGCCTAGGGGCACCTTAAGAGCTTAGGCGCTTTATATAATATATAGAGCTATTAGAGCTTAAAGGACTTATAAAGTCTATAAGGCGCCGCCTTATTAAGGCGATAATAATAAATATAGGCTAGGTCGATAGCCTATTAGAGCTAATTATGATATTAAAGCTACTAATAGGATATGTATGAAGCGGGGAAATCGGGGGGAAGGGATTAATGTCACGGCCTGATATGCACCTGTCACGTGCACAGGCGGGCCCCCACAATTCCTCACCAATTAAATAAATGATTACCCCTAACACCAAGTGATCACGGTGATTATCTCACTGATCACCCTAATTACTTATACGATTACCTTGATTAGGATCGATGGGCAGAGTGATCATAATCGACACCCAAAGTATATAGAATATACTTATTGCACTTCCCTATATAGGAGCTACCTTAGCTATTAATATAACTTAGTTATATTTAATACCTTTGAGCATATTACTAGACGTGATATTATATTAACCTTTAAGGCTATGTAATATAATCTAGTGCTAATATAAACCAATATAACCGGTTTATCCCTTAGGAAATATCCTCTCGTTATATATTAATAGCTCTTATTTATTAGATTACTTGTGTTACCTTAAATAATATTAAACGCAATAGCTACTTAGGCTATTCCTAGTAATAACCACCAGTAGGTTCTACCTGCCAACTACCTACCTGCCCCTATCGCATTAGTCTAGGCTGACCCTAACGGCGACGAAGAAATAGATAGCGATAATAAAGAAGTTAAGTAACTCTATGCTTAGGTCACTACTATGACCACTAAAATAGAGGAACTCAGAGGACTTATCAACTACATAGCCGCTGCTTAGTAAGTTTAAAACTAGCAGTACCACGAGAACGTCTAGAATATTAACTAAATAGCGATTACCGCTATAAAGGGCAAGGATATTAGAGAAATCCTAAAGCTAGAATAACTAGAGAAGTTTAATAGTACCGCGTATAAGTTATTAACGTTCCTTATATAACTACGCGTATTTATATTTTATTACCTTACCTAGTTTACTATAGCATCTAGTAAGGTCTAGTATGCCGCAGGGCGTCTCACTAAGCACGCTATAGCCTAGTTCGAACCTATCATAAAGGAATACCTTATTAAACTACTTAATGAATACTCGCCACGGACTATGAACCTCTACTCTAGCTTTAAAGCCTTTAAAGCCGCGCTTTAATAAGCCTTTAGAATAATAGACGAAAAGGCCCTAGCGGAAAGAGAAATTAAGGTACTCCGATAAATTCGCTCTGCGTTAGAATATGGCACTAAGTATCTCTAGTTCGCCTCGAAGCTTAATTAGGACTAGGAACCACTAATATCCTTTTTCTTCGATAGACTTAAGAAGGAGGTATAGGCCGAACTCTATAAGGAAGACCGGCCTAATAACCTCGTCGATTATATCGGCTAAGCAATTAGGATCGACGACTAATAGTTCTCTTAGAAGAAACTCTAGAACCCCCGCAATAGTAAAGAAAATTATTAGAAACCTCGGTTCGATGCTAACTAAGGGCGATACCGATAAAATGATATATCCTATAGAACCTATATAGGACCTATAAAACTCAGAGTAACCTAATAGAAGAAATATAACTATTATAGACTCGAATGCCGATACTACTATAAGATAAACCATATCGAGAAGATCTACTATAAAAAGTAGCGTAATATTAAGGAAGGTCGCTACTAGCTATAGTAATAGTGACTCCCCGAAGGCAGAAAGTAGGTAAGATTCGTATAAGCTAATAACAAACCATAGATAGCTCTATGGATAACAAAGACGCTCGGCATGGCATAAGCGGGCTATGACCGGATAGGAGCCATACCCGACCTAATTAATATACCCTATTAGTAAGCCTACCTCATGGAAGAATAGGCCAGAGAAAACGAGGTCGCCTAAAATAATAAGAAGGATCGAATATACTAGACGACCCGGCCCCGAAAACTCGATTATATAAACCTCACGGATTACACTAGGACACAACCGGAATAGGAGCTACTCCCAGAACCGGCTAATAAACTAGATAAAGACCCTAATATAAAAACCATCGCGGTTACCCGATGCAAGAAGTCTACCGAGATAAAAAACAACTAAGCACTACTACCCCTAACCCCCTAGGAATAAACCAATTACTAGGAAGCCGCCGCAGAAGGGTTCGACTATAAAAAATAGGTCGTAGGGTATAATAAGAATAGCAAATCCTAGATGCCCGCTATAATCTATTAAAGGGATTACTAGTAGAACGACCCTATATAATACGATCGCACCTTATGCCCCTAATACTAGGCCGAGGCATTACGGGAATATAATAAGATCTATAAATAATAGAAGGTAGATCGATATAGTAGATTACCACGCAATGACTGGATCGCAAAAACAGCAGGTAGCGGTCTAACCTAGGCATAAATCATAAATACTATAAACCCTTAGGAGTACTAATAAGAGGAACTCGCCCGAGTAGGAAAGGGAATATAGAAAACTAATGAAGAACTATAGGAGGAAGATCCCTACCTATGACTATATGACTAAGACGATAACTAATACTAGAATAGCATATGGGAACGATATATCTAGACGGCATAAGAATATATAGATACTACCGACGAATAAGAAATCTATATTCGCGCCTACTATAGAGAAGTAGCGGAAAACCCTAGATATCTAGAAGCACCTTTTAACCCACGAGACGACATGCGAATATACCTGATATACTAAGAACACGCTAGTATCTCATAGATATCCTACTAGTAATACTAGTGCGAGACCCACCGGAAGGAAAAATAGGAGTAAGATTATTTTCCCGTCGTACTACCGCATTAACCTAATAAGAACCTATACCTATGGTATAAGATAGAAGGATATTGAATTTTCTATTAGTATGAATCTATCGGCGTAGCCTATGCATAATATGATAGTAACCTCTACTATGCTATTTAGGAGCAAAAACGGGTTACCTATAAAATCGAAGACTGGTAGAAGCAAATCAGCTAGTAAGAGTAGGAAGACCTAGGAGCCTAAGAAGAAAGGAGCTACTAAGAGTATCTATATAGTCAGATCGACGACCACGACTATGAAGTATATAATAAGAGCGAATGTGAATATGATTATTATAGCCACGCTCTCTATAGGTTAAAAAACTAGATACCCCGTCTGATATAGGGCAACGGATAGATAAGCAAGGGAATGAACTACCCTGGAAGGCCCTATACTCTATAAACGGAGGATATAGGCGATGATGCCTAGAATTAAAAGTATAAGTTAAGGGAGAATAGTTGAATGCTTTAGTGGATAGTAGAGCTAAGTAGAATTACTTTGACCTAGTAGCGGTGAATAGGCTTAAGCTACTATAGAGGCATAAATATAAGCCCTATACGGTATATAACCTCGAAGGAATACCCTTCGATTATAATAATAGAGTTATTAACTATAAGATTAATTACCTTAAGGTTTTTATTAAAGGAAAGAACTAGGGAATCTCATTCAATATTATATTAAACTAGAGCTATGACCTTATGCTTAGGTACCTATGGTTATAATACTTTAACTTATATTTCGACTAGAGAACTAGCTAGATACTCTCTTGCGATACTAAGATATCTTCTATATTAAATAATAACTTAGATTAGAGATCTTAAACTTCTATTAACGACGGAGAAATTAGGAAGAGGTAAATATAAGATACCTCTCTACCCATAGGGATAAAATATAAATATTATAATAGATAGAAATAATAACGATAAAGAATAATCGCATAAATTATATAATAGTTCTATATACTCGAGAAAGACCTTAAGAAACTAAAAAGGGATAGCCCGGAAGAGGAATAACTTAAGAATATACTATAGAAGTACCGAATCTATAAATAATTCTTCGCGGAAGAACTTAAAATAGGTCTACTAGAATATATATCCTATGACCTTAAGATTAAGTTTATCGATAGGAAGTAACCTAGCTTTAATAAACTTTATCTACTTAATAAAGCATAACTTCTAGTATTAAAGGAATATATTAAAGATATAATATAGAAAGGATATATTAGGGAAAGTAAGTTATCTATTGGATACCCCGTTATGTTTATTCCGAAGAAAAATAGGAAGCTCTGATTTTATATCGATTTCCGAATACTTAATGCTATTATAATTAAGGATCGTATACCGCTACCTCTTATTAGCGAGCTAAAGGATTAACTTTTTAGGATAAAGTACTTTACCGCACTTAACCTTAAAGGAGCCTATAACCTTATTTAGATTAAGGAAGGATATAAATAGAAAACCGCTTTTTATATTAAGTATAGACTATTCGAGTACCTCGTTATGCCCTTTAGACTTATTAATATACCTACTATATTCTAATGAATAATTAATAATATACTATAAGAATATCTAGATATATTTATTATATATTACTTAGATAATATCCTTATCTTCTCTAAAATAGAAGAAGAATATATAGAACACGTCTATAAGGTATTATAGATATTATAGAATATTAACTTATTAATAGAACCCGAGAAAAGTAAATTCTACGCCTCGGAAGTAGAATTTCTCGGATATATTATCTCTTATAATAAGATATATATAGACCCTAAGAAAGTCTTAGTAGTTAGAGACTAGAAAGAGCTAATTAACATTAAGGAAATATAAGCCTTCCTCGGATTTACTAACTACTACTATAAGTTTCTTAAAGCATTTAGGAAAATAGCCGCATTATTAATAGAACTCACGAAGAAAGATAAGATCTTTATATTTAGGAATAAGGCTAAAGACGCCTTCGATAAGATTAAGGAACTTATCCTAAGCGAACTAGTACTTAAGATATTTAACCTATCTCAATAGATTAAACTCGAAATAGACGCCTCGGATTTTACCTTAGGCGCCTAGATCGGATAACGAGATAATAAAGGATGACTACACCTAATCGTATTCTACTCCTATAAGCTACATAGAGTAGAACTTAATTACCCTATCTACGATAAGGAATTCCTTATAATTATTAATGCCTTCAAGGAGTTTAGACACTACCTCCTAGGAAGCTAATATTAGATCAAGGTCTATATAGACTATAAGAACATTTCCTACTTTGCGATAACCTAAGAACTTAGCGGACGATAACTACGATATGCTAAATACCTCTTAGAATTTAACTACGTTATTATCTATATCAAAGGATTAGAGAACGGCAGGGCAGATGCTATTAGCCAAAGGCCTGACCTCGACACTGAAAAAATCCGAACTAAGGAATAATTATTACACTTTACCCCCGAAGGACACCTATAACAACAAACAAGATAATACACGAAGCACCCACCGGAATCAGAACCCGCTATTTACGAATAAGACAGAGTCACCGGAATACCCCACCGAATCATCGGAATAACCTACGCAGTAGAACAAGGCAATCTACTCCTCACAAAGATCCTAGAGTACAACGAACAACTCCCAAGCAACGAAAGAACAAACAAACAATAAATACCAGAGGAATTATAATATAACCTTATACGCGAAATACACAGCCACTAGCTACATAGACACCAAGGAATTAACAAAACCCTAGAATAAGTTAAGATGATATATACTTTTCCTAGCATAAAGAAGATCATCATAGCGATTATTAACCAATGCGACCTTTACGCAAAAACCAAGGCACGACGCTATAAGCCCTACGGCAAACTATAACCCCTACCAGTACCTTAGCTACTATGGGAAGCTATCATAATAGACTTTATCACTAAACTACCCCTATTAGAAGAACTAGCTACTAGAAACTTCTATGATAGCATTCTTATTATTATAGATAGACTCACGAAATTTTCCTACTTTATACCCTATAGAGAATTAATAATAGCCGAAAAATTCGCTTACCTCTTTTACTTCTATATCGCTAAGATATATAATATACCACTCGAAATTATTATAGATAAAGGACTACTATTCGCTTTAAAGTTTTAGCAAAGCCTCACGGGATACTTAGGAATTAACTATAAACTCTCTACCGCCTACTATAAGGAGATAGATAGATAAACTAAACGGATAAACTAAATATTAGAATAATACCTCTAATGCTATATTAACTATGAATAAACTAACTAGGTTAAGAAACTACTAGCTGCTTAATTAGCCTATAATATAGTAACTAATGAAAGCACAAAGATTATACTAGCCTATGCTAATTTTAGATTTACCCTAGATATCTACTAATAATCCCGAGATACTATTATTAACCTAAAAGTAATCCTTACTAGCGATTAATTGCGAAATCTATACGAAGAAATGCGAATAGAACTCGAATTTATTAGGAACAAAATAATAACCTATGCTAATAAGAAAAGGATTAAGGGACTAACCTTCTCGGAGGGAGATATAGTCTACCTCGTAATAAAAAACATTAAAATAAAATAATAAAATAAAAAACTCGATTATAAATATATTAGATTATATAAAATTAAAAAGAAAATCTCGAAATATAACTATAAATTAAACTTATTACCTAAGGTTAAGCTCTATCTAACCTTTTATATTTTATTACTCGAATTAGCATAAGATACTATCTAGGTAAAAATAGGCAACGAGCCCAATATAGAAATTAATAGACCAAAAGAATATATTATAGAGGCTATCCTCGATATAAATAAAATTAATAGTAAAATAATATATTTTATTAAATAGAAAGATTACCTTAACTCAGAAAACATATAGGAACCCCTGGAATACCTCACTAGCGCATAATGCCTACTATGGGATTTTTACTAATGACTCCGGAAGGAAGGGAACTAACATCGAAATCAAGGATAGCCGACTAATCAATAATATCAATAGCCCTAAAGGACTAAGCGTTAATAATAGCCTCGGCCTCCCGGCGATCTAACTCCTCTAACTCATCCAAAGAATTTAACCCCCGATGTACTATCTCTATACCCCGCTCGTAGATCTACTTCTTCTAACGACGAAGGCGCATTAGACGGGATAGCCGCTCATTCATCTACTACTAAAGAGCAATTAATTCCTCTTCTACTTTCTCCTCCTCAAGTTCTAGATAACGCTTCTCTACTACTAGGCGCGACGCTGCAAAACATTAGTAGGAAGAAGGCGATGAAACGCGGGAAATACACTCACCAGCGGAAACCAACACACCCGAGCCATCGCAAGCACGACTACGACGAACATACTTAGAATAATAAGAAATACCCTTAAGTATCTTATATTTTAGATACTTTTAAGAACAATAGGAATAAGGCATAACTTCGAAGCCTATTTCTTTAATAAGCTCAAAAAGATAGTAATAACGCGCGGCAGAACGGGACTTTATTTTCGATATACTATTAGTATCACGAAAAATAGTTATAAAGGAAGGTTTAATAAACTAAGGGAAATTTAGGATAGCTAACTTTAAAGGCCTTAAGGATAAGACTAACGAAGGGGAGATATTATATCACGGCCTAATATGCACCTATCATATATATAGGCGGGCCCCTATAATTCCTTACCAATCAAATAAATAATCACCCCTAATACTAAATAATCACGGTAATTATCTTACTAATTACCCTAATTACTTATATAGTTACCTTAATTAGGATTAATAGGCAGAGTAATTATAATCGACACCCAAAGTATATAGAATATACTTATTATACTTCCCTATATAGGAGCTACCTTAGCTATTAATATAACTTAGTTATACTTAATACCTTTAAGCATATTACTAGACGTGATATTATATTAACCTTTAAGGCTATGTAATATAATCTAGTGCTAATATAAACTAGTACGACCGGTTTATCCCTTGGGAAATATCCTCTCGTCACAATTAAGGTTTTTAAGTCGTTAAGTCATAGGAGTAACTTAAGGAGGAGGAAGGTTTTAGTCATAAAGATATAAAGGTTTAAGTAGTAGCTGCTAGGGTGAGTTAATAGGAGTATGGGCTTAGTTAGAGCTTAAATGTAATATCTCGGCGAATTGCCAAACTTGTTGGTTAGCGCACACATCATCTTTAAACATAATGGAAAAAGATTCTCATTCTTAGCAGTGGTAGGGT
This sequence comes from Fusarium vanettenii 77-13-4, assembly GCF_000151355.1. NCBI lineage: Eukaryota > Fungi > Ascomycota > Sordariomycetes > Hypocreales > Nectriaceae > Fusarium > Fusarium vanettenii. The sequence continues at coordinate 10,529 of NW_003315829.1, forward strand.
TACAAAGCCATGCGTTGACTACCTACTTCGAGACGAAAGGAGCGTCCTCACAGTCGGTAAGTGTGCCACCGGGTCTCCAATTTCTGGTTAATGATATCATTTAGCTTGTCGTACCCTCTCGACTGCGGAGAATCTGGTCAAGGGACGACCCCGTGCCAAGGCCATCGCCCTCGACGTCAAGTCGCCCGACCTCGACCACTGCATTGTCGAACACGACGTCGTAATCTCGCTCGTTCCGTTTATATACCATGTACATGTCATAATGTCGGCAATCAAATCCAAGACACACGTGATTACTACGAGCTACGTGTCCCCTGCGATGCGTGAACTTGACGACGCAGCACAAGAGGCGGGCGTCACGGTCTTGAACGAGGTTGGCGTTGACCCTGGTGTCGATCACTTGTATGCCATCAAGACCATTGGGGAAGTTCATGATAAAGGAGGAAAGGTGAGACTTGCAGTCCTGGCTTGTGTTATACAGGACTTACTCTGTGGCAGGTCAAGGAGTTCTACTCTTTCTGCGGTGGGATCCCCGCACCTGAAGCCGCCAACGACAACCCTCTCAGATTCAACGTATGCGGATGTGAACTTTACTACCTTGCCGAACAAGTCTGACCACACTTGATAGTTCTCCTGGTCTCCTCGTGGCGCACTGCTCTCCCAACACAACTGGGCAACCTTCCTTCGCGATGGAGAGATGGTTGGGATCTCCAATCAGGACCTGATGAGCTTGGCTAAGCCGTACCACCTCTTGGACGAATATTCGTTTGTAGCCTATCCAAACAGAAACTCGGTTCCCTTTTGTGAAGCCTATGGTATACCGGAGGCTCACACCGTGGTTCGGGGGTCTCTTCGATACGAAGGCAACCCTGCCATGGTCAAGGCCCTTATTGACCTCGGATGGATCGACCCAGAAGAGAAGCCGTGGTTGGAGGAGGGGTTGACTTGGGCACAGATTCAGCAAGGGGTAACCGGGGCTTGGTCACCTAACGAGAGTCATCTTATCGCCAAGGTCGACGAGTTTTGTACTTTTTCTTCCGCGAAGGAGCGACGCCAGATCCTCTCTGGCCTTCGTTGGATGGGTTTGTTTTCGAACGAGGTGGCGACATTGCACGGCAGTCTTCTTGATACTCTTTCTGCACAGCTGGAGAAGCTATGCAGTTTTAGGCCGGCCGAGCGTGACTTGGTGATGCTCCAACACGAGTTTGTCGTTGGATGGAAGGATGGCACTCAGGTAACACACCACCCCTCTTGGCATCTCTTAGCTTGCTGTTAATGATCAAAACAGAACACCATCACGTCTACTCTAGAACTCTTGGGCGATCCGAACGGAGACTCAGCCATGTCCAAGTCGGTTGGAGCGATGCGGAATTGCTACGCAGCTCCTTGACGGACATGCTCCTCTGAACAAGCCTGGTATTTTGGCGCCGTACTCCCGCGAGATTTGTGACTTGATCCGGGTCAAAGTCGAGGAAGAGGGTATTAGACTAGTGGAACAGATGGCTTAGTAGCAACCCAACATTGCACTCTGGCGTTGTTGCTCTGTCAAATCTTCATCAAGATATCTAACCACCAAGGGGTGGCTAAGATGGCAACATTATGCATGGGCCGCTGACAGTCAGCCTTATCATTTGCTCGCCCAGTCATATTTAGTTGGTGGCTTGGTACGGCTACTTGTTGATCGAGGGGCTGATGTGGAACAGCGTTGTGGATTGATAGACACGTCGCAATGGCTACTGACCAACCATCTCACATTTGTACTGAAGATGAATCATGGGCTTCTAGAATTCTGAGATGCTGTGAATCTAGTTGATTAGAGGCAAGATGAATGGTATGAACTCGTATGGATGCTCACGCGCTGATACGGTCCACCATCGGCGAAAGCCTAACTGGTTCATGCCCAATGTTGAGGGGTCGGAGTAAACATGCATCTCATGCTCGTTTCTGCACACGTGGATTCACACAGATTTAACTACTGCGCGAGAAAACAGCCATGATATGACTTTCTTACTCAAGCATAGACAAAGATATTAATACTACTCTGAGATGGGCTTCTCCCTCTGTCTTCTAGACGAAAGCACCATCCTGCCTGAACACGGAAAAGACACTACCAGCGGCATGACTAAGAGTGACAGAGTCCCCTCCGTTACATCATCTGCGCGTAGTAATTTTATCCATGCGATCCAAAGCTGGCTGCAGAACTGTGAGAATGATCACACACGTACTGCGAGAACGGAGCCACGACAGAATCCAACCTGACTTATCGACACGAAATACAAATGTATCGTGCGTGGAACCGATCAGCGCTACATTGCCCTCTGTTATACGTGGCAAGAATCCCTTCTGCTTTCTCTAGAGGAATTCTTGTATATACCTACCCCAAACTGCGCCAAATAATACTACGCAGATTAAAGTGTTAGCGGACGGTCAGTCCCAACGATGTCATGAGTGTGGACGTGGGTACCTATGACACTGCTTACGCCGACATCCGAGCACAAGCCTGGCAGGAAAATGGGGCCAGGAAGAAGCACGAGCAGGGACGTCGATCATGCCCGTGTGTGTCAGAGCTGAGCTCTGCCGATCGCTTCCCCCTGGTGATCGCAGCCGGAGCAGCCGTTTTCGACAAGGCCTGCAGCGATCTGCCGAAATCTGCCAGCTGCATCCCATAGGACATGGTATCTGCAGGGAGAAGAGGCATGCGCAAACTGAATAGCTATTGTTCCATTTCACGGATCCCACCCAGGCCATTCTGTCTGCTTGACAATTCTTGCCCGATTGGTCCGACTGTCTGCAGGTATTCTCATTCTATCAGGGCAAGAGGTTTGACATGCAATCTTGGGCTCTTGGTTCGGATACTCAAGCGTGTGCTATCATTCCTCGGCGCTCACAAGCAAAGGAAACAGTGCATGGAAATGTCTCTCGGACAAGCACACATGCCACGCTCTCCAGTTGTGTACAAGCCTCGGAAGACGTTGCCCCGCTATGATCGGGATTGGTCCATCTCACGAAGTGGAGGGATGGTACGGGTCGGACCGCGTTTCTTAGGCGCGTCATTTCCCCATCACTCCCCACCAATCCAACTAGCCAAAGTACCATCCTCTCTGCAGGCGAGTCGGGAACAGTCACCCGTCACCGCAGCTTCACGCCTTGATCTTCGCCACGATGGCGGGCTCCTGCATGTACCTGGGCTAAATAGGCCACTGTGTTAACATCGGGTCATGATGTCATGATGTGTTGAAGATCTGTTCTTTATTATAGTTGCAGCCCGGCCCTCGATGGGTTAACTAAGCCCGAAGATCGTACCTGGGCTAATCTCATCACGGACTATAATATTCCCGTGTTGTAGGGGTGGAATGCTTACAGAATGTTATTAGAGGCGATCCCGCTTGAATTGAGGAATTACGGAGTAATGAAGGTGGCCATGTTTAACCTTCAGACTTGAATACAGTAGGGACTGACGAGCGCCTCCTCGACCTCTGCTTCGTCGTCTGATCCCCAACACGCATATGAGCTAGCTTTGCGCCATCAGGAAGGTCTCATTGGTCGCTGCTTGGCCCAAAAAGTGCCAAAAGACTGCCTTGCAGGCGTCTCGGTTAAGTGGTTGGTGCTTTAGCGGAAGATGCATTCTACCGAGATGACTTCTGGTCCAATCGATGAGTCGGAATCAGGATGGATTGGAGTGTTATGAGGAACGACTTGGAGCAACATGTTTGCGGAATTTCTCTTTCGGGAAAATGGAGGTGTCCCTTGGCAGCTGAAAAGTACCCCTGTAGCTAGGCGCAGCTTGTGAGGCCAATAGGTAGACTTGCCGAGAAACGGGATATGCAGCTGCGGCAGGTCAATCGCAGGGCTCTGCCGTGTTCGAAGTGGAAAGTTGAAAGGCAAATCAGGTGAGGAGAGAACAGACTAGCACGATTTGACAATGTGTGCACGGCCGGTTGTCAGATCAAGCTGGGCGGGTAGCTCAAGTCGTTGATGTGAGAATAGAGTGTTGTGGATTCGTTGCTAATTCAGGAGGTCGGGCAGGATCGAGGTAGACTGACAGAGAAACCGTGAAGCTGTTATTGAGGCAAAAATATGGACAAGACCTGATTGACGAGAGATAATGGTGCAAAGTAATTGGCCTACATGGGTCGTCGGAAGGGCAAATGGCGTGCTGGCCTCTGGGACCAGAGTCAAAGATGCTGATTCTACGTAAGCGAGCCCAGGCTTAAATTGTGAGGAGCTGATCTCTGCCCAAGAAGTCAATTGGCATGGTTCAGATTACATCAACTGAGGCTGGCTGAATATGCCGAGAAAGAGGGGGCCTCATGTCTCATGGGCCAAAAAAGGCCAGCTGCATATGTAGAAATGAGACAACGGAAAGCTCGTACCGTCTACAATTTTACATTTGTAGTAGTAATATCGCAGGAAGCACAAGAATCCTTATAGATCGCGATGCATATGTCGAACTAAGACAACGGGAAGCTAACACTGTGTAAATCCTAGAAAGTCACGCTGCAGTTGTTGCGGTGACACCACAGGACGGGAAGCGAGCTATCGCCGAAGGACCGCATGCAAAGCAGACCCATTGAAGGTAGCTCTGTGATTGTTCGAAAGCAGGTCTGACAAAGTTTGTAAGAGGGATGCCGAGTATATAAAGGGGGCCAAGTCCTGTTGAAAAGAAATCATCAGTATCAACATCTGACTTCACACACCTACATAAAGCTACCTAGCTCTTTACTCCATTTATTGCCGAAGCGCCTAGCCAGGTATGAGAATCTACCTGATGTAAAAGGCTTATCCATATACTAACTTCTCATAGAGGATCACCGCCATCATCATGACTGACCAGAACAGAGTTTGGCTCAACGAGAAGCCGCATTCTGTCGAAGGTCACGTTAACACGGCCACTCTCCTTTTCCAAGGGAACATAGTCTGGGGGCCCCGCGGATGCCACGACAACACAGTCGATATCCAAACCGCCCTCCGCCAGGCGGATGCTCGCTTCGAGTTGCGACTCGAGCGGAAGCCACACTCGGTTGAAGGCCACACGCGTACTATCAATATCAGGGCTCGGGGTAGGATGCTTCTGGAGAATCACTCTTGCCACGACAACATGCAAAGCATGGCCGACATAATCAACGGCATCTGGATCGCTTCGCCGCCCACTGGCGCGGCGGCAGATGAATAACCGAGATAGCCAGTTGGCGAGGAAAGGCATGGCCTCGGCTTGAGGGGCCAGATTGAGAGTTCATACAACATGACGTTCTTGGATAGGGTAGAGTTGCTTTCAACAAGCCATTCTCATCGAGAAAAAAAGCAGTTTGAAGTATAGTGGGTGTAGGAGGAACTGTTCTCGTTGCAATCATGTTACTCAGGTAGCGGCCAGACGACTTGTTGGTCCACTTGTTTCAAATAGGTTACTTAGGCCAGTAGCTGGACAATTCACTCCTTATATCTATGGTACTTTTTTGCTCAGCTTAAGGGCATATATTTATTGTGATATTATTTACTTCTGATACTGGCTAGGCTTATATGTGGCTGTGCAAAGTAATAGGAATTTTCAAGAAGCTGCTCCATCATATCAAACTGTTCCTCTATATTACGGCGATATTTTCGAGTATAGTCTAGTAGCCAAGACTTAGAGAATGAACATATATACGCCGTGAAAATATATATATGATAAAGTCTAACCTAGTTTATCGCTACGAAATATAATACATTATACATAGAACTGATCAATATTATATCGCTCTTAGCTATACCTAGTAAGAAGCTTTCCCGCTTTCTCCAGCAAAGCCAAAGCGTCCATTTCAGCTGGACCGTGAAACGCTATCGATGCTACAACAGTCAGGAAGCCTCTCAAGGAGCGATATTGCACACCAGCTGCCCAAGGCTATCCAAGACGCCATTGAGCTGATTCCTCTGATCGGGGGAAGATACCTTGGGGTAGACAGACTATGCATCGTCCAAGAAGAGCCGTCTACAAAGTCCGAGGTGATGCGGATGGACCAAACCTACTCAGAGGCTTGTATGACTCTTGTTGCAGCTGCGAGTCACGGTCTCTACGGCAGACAAGAAACAACAGCACTGAATGCCTGCTTTCCAGAGATTTGGCAGAAACCTACCCTTAGGAGTTGGCTAGCTGGATTCCATATTGAAGATAGCTATGACCAGGTCAGGGCGCACTATCAAGAGGTCTCCGAATCAAATGGGCTACTCGAGCCTGGACCTACCAAGAGCATAGTAAGCGAATCCTCTTCTTCTTGGATAGCAGGGTCTTCTGGGAGTGCCGAGCCTCAGTTTGGGACATGTTTGGGCTGCTACCTCTCCCAGACAGCCACCATGGCGAGATGAGAGACAACATTGGAACACGGCTCATGACTACGCCTCGTCCGGACTTTAGTCTCTACGTCGACTTGGTGTGTCCTTACAATGGAAGGGACCTTACCTATTCTGGAGATGGCCTTTTAGCCTGCTTCGGAATGTTGAACCGTTTGGCCCGATCCTTTCCTGGAGGCTTCATCCACGGACTGCCGAAGTTAGCCATCGACCACGCACTTTTATGGCAGCCCCTAAGGAGATGGTATAGAAGAAAGGGATTGGCGGCTTGCACAGACTTTCCCTTTCCCTCGTGGTCTTGGTGTGGATGGCAATGTTACCTGGACCCTCGGAGTTTGCTTCTTATCTGGCATCTTAGCCTTTCAGGACTCTGCGCCCCAGTCTATCGATCCAAGTTGGAGAAAGCAAACATGTGTTGACTGGAGCACTCGTAAAAGCTTTGGGGGAAGTCATGCTGTGTTCAAAGCCTTTGAAATCAACGACTTGTTACCACAACTGGTAGGCAGGGCAGAACGAGCGTGTTTCTACGTAGCGGACATTCTGCGGATCTCGGAACCCTTATTTATCGAAAAGCTAGCTGCTGGTGGCTGGACACAAGCCTTTGAAAACCCAGTTTTGATAGACATGCCGTTGTCTGAAATGATGCCTGTGGTAATCCTCCAAGACAAAACCGGTAAGTTTACAGGCTTACTCAAGACAACAGACGACATCAAGTATAAGCAAGGCGATAAGATAGAACTTCTTGCGATCTCGAAGGGTACTGCCAGCTATACTGAGATCCAGAAATGCCTCGAGGAGAGAGTATTTAGAAAAAGTCAAGTGGTATCTGGATACGTTATAGTGGATTTTGATGGAAATGAGCTGTGGGCTGATACTCGAACTTTTTTCTTTAGCTCTAGTCTTTATTACATTAAACGCGAATGTGGCTATGAAACATAAGACATAGATTTGAAAGAATATTGGGAGGGGGATGAGATATGCTAGTCTTATAATGTTCTTTGGGTTGAAAAGAAAGAAGATGTTTACTATCGGGTGGTGTGTGGACGGATTGCGGAGAAAACATGGATTGCAAATCGACCTGAAGAGATAAATGTTGTTTTAGGTTAATTTCTCGAAATACAGCTAAGATGGCCGAAGTTTTCCTATTTTTGCAAGTATTAGATGTATCATAGGACACTCTGCAAAACTGCTTGGGCTTGTTAGTGTGTGCGGAACTTTGGTAACGGCGAGGGGCCACGCTAGACGCAAGGCACACAAGCGAAGCCAACTGTATAGTATATCGGTTACGATCTATAATGATGCACTCGAAACATTACAATAGCAGTCAGAAATCTAGGCCACTTACAATGTTCATCTTGGTGCTCTTTTGACGAGACTCTGCTCAAATCACTGCTGTATGTTTCTCGGAAGGGGAATCCCACCCTGTAAACGAAAGCTTCAAGATTGTTGTAGACCTTATTGTACCTTGTACTCCATTACGTTAGACCTAATATGATACCCAAGAAGTACCGCAGCAGTCTCCGCTATGATAATGAAGATTCTGGTGGCCATAATCGATTTCCCATTCATCGCGCTTATTCCTGATCTTCTCCATCAGCTGGTTAACCGCCTGGAGAGCCTCATCTCTGCGAAAAGCGTGCGGCCACCCAAGCCCCCTGTAAAGCTGCCTGATGTATTGATAATCCAAGTGGGTTCCCCAATCTTTTTCCTCCTGAGACTCGACTTGTTCCTCGGTAATTATGCCGGTATGCTCTGGAACATTATAGTCAAGAATAGTCCTGTTGTGACAAGGGATAAGTCTCAAGTTTTCAAAATGGCCCCTGAGTTGTTCGAAGTAGGTCCTGATATCAACGGGGTCTCCTCCATCCATGCGAAGATTCTCTTCGCTTATCTCACCGTCCCAAACGTTGAAGTACATGGCTTTTCCACCTGTTTCCCAGCCATCAGAGAAAGGAAAAGTATCAGAGACGTCGATGTCCATCCCTCTTCGTTCAGAGTAATGGGAATCTCCAAGAAGCTGCCCCATCATATCAAACTGCTCCTCCACGTCACGGCGAGACATTCGAGTATAGTCAAGCAGGCGTGACTTGTAGTGAAGAAGTGCTTCGGGAGCATCGTCGAAAAAAGGTAGATGTCGTATGACCTCGTATACACGATCGGACTTTGGTGAGGCGGTGGACTGGGGAATATTTGGCCATCCTCCCGGCGGCGGTATCTTGAGGTTGACATCCCGGAAGTGGATGGTTTTGAGAAAGTTGTAAAAGTCAAGAAATATTTCCACCATCTCTTCGATAGAGTAGGCGGGTTCAGTTGGGACGTCATCGCTGTCAGACCAGTCTGATTCGAACTCCTCGGATGAGGGCGGTGTTGAGGGAGGTGTGGATGGAGATTGGCTCCGCTCTGACATTTTGGATTGTGAGGCTTTCTTTGTTCAAGACTAGACTGGATAAGAGGAGAAAGTTTGAAGAGTTGTTGGTTGGACACTCGAAAGATATTTATGAGGCGAGAGCTCGCAAGGGTCCAGGGGCAGCCTCAGGCACCCAGAAACCCGGTCATTGCCCTTCTTGGCATGGGATCCATTATACGCCAGTGTTCTACAGAGCTTGCAATGTGCTTTGCGGCATCGAACCCCCATGTGGTTATGTGTTGATAACTTGAGTCTTTATTGCTACAACTTGTACCCCCCTTGTGCCCCCATGTAGGAATAAACGCGACGTCGAGATATCGCACCCATTGCTATCTTAACCTACCCATGTCGCAACTGCTGAAGGCAGGGTGAATGTGGACCATCGTGAGCTCTCCCGAATAACCGCACTGTAATTGTGGCAACTCTGATTCCATACCGCCGAGCAATTCACCTTGACCTTGGGTCTCGTGGCCAAGGGTTCATGCGTCATAGTGGAAAGAACAGAATGTTCTGTGACAGTTTCGTCTTTGCCGTTGCAGCTCCTAAGTTCGAGTGTATTCAGAGCCACGCCCACTGTCTTGGTTTGATCTTCAAGCTTGATGCTGCACTTTTTCGTCCGAGTGTTGCTGGACTCGGACTTGATGGGGCCAACACTTGTGCTCTTGCCGGGTTCAGATCGAGGGTTACCTTCGTCGCCCTTCTTGCCGCTGTGCTTCTTGATCTTGGTCGGCTCTTTGTAGCTCGACTTATCTCCCGGCGCGAAGCTCAGGATATCAAACGCCTGCTTGATCTCGGCTGGCACCAAATGGGATCCGCCGCACGGGCTTAGCCACCACTCCAACGCGCCCAGGGGATCCTCTTCTTTTGAGTACACATAGTTGGTCAACTCCACTGCTGTGAGCGCCATGTCTGCCCTTAGGCGTTAGTAATGAGCAACAGGTTGGGGGGGGGGGTAGTTGACGCTTACCAACACCAGCAGTAAGTGTTTTACCCCCAAAAATGCTCAGACCGACGTCTATGACGAGCTTGAGGGCAGATATCAGGATAAAGCAGCCGATCTGGGGAGAATTATTAGTATGGATAGTAGTAAAGAATTACACAGCGTACCTGGGCGATGGCTGGTAGTGCTTCAATAAAATAGTCAACCAAGTCATTTGCAAGCCAGTTATCGCAGCTGCATTTTCCTCCGGTGACGAGCCTTCCAGTCGACGGTTGTCGCTGCCAGGGTATACTCTTGAGGCCACCCTCACTCTCAGGGCTCCAGAGTATGCAGCCGTAGTTGCTGGTTCTGTTTTCTTCCTTGGCTTTGTCCAGGGTGTTTTGGCAAGCCTTCTTGCAGCCGGTGAGTTGCTCTGGGTCTTGGTAGCCGTCTTTGTAGATGAGGCATTGCTTATCGTTTTTTTCTCGGTTCTTGACTGAGTCTTCGCCAAAGGTTGGAGGGACAGTAACCACGCCTGGTGCACGATGATTGGTTTCGTCTTCTTCTCTCTTCGTTTTCCCATCTTCTTCGTCTTTTGGTATGACAATTTGACATACCTGAGGTGGACAGTAGCCGTACCTGCATGTGAAGTTACAAAGACGGCTTAGGTCAACGCTCAGCACGTCGTATTCGCAGATACTTTCGGGACAGTAGCCGTAGGTAGCGCAGGAGAAACCACAGAGATCGTATGTAACGAAGAAATGTTCACCTTTGATACGGTCTTCTTCCGACTTTAGCCTATCCGACGCAGCGTGGAGTTCCTCGAGCAGAGGTCTTGAAGGCTCTTGAGTCCTCAGATTTGGAGAGGAAGCCGAATCGCTGTCAGATACGGCGTGTTCGGGGTCGTTTTTGGTAACATCTAAAGCACGACGGCCATGGAGCAGCCTAGTGGCCTTCGTGTCGCCGACAATTGATGAGAGATCTAGGGCATGTCCACTGGCAGGCTTTACCACCGGCGAGTCGCGACGATCGAAATTAGATTGGACGAACCCGGTATGGCATAGAAGAGAAACAAGTAGAGTTGTGAGATAAGGGCGCAAGATGACATGCGAGAAAGTGTAGGGGTTGTCGGAGAAGTAAGAGGTAAAAAGTGAAGATGGACGGATGAGAGAAGGAACAATCAAACTAGAGTCAAGATATTTATACAGATGAAGAGGCTCAACCAACCCCCGGTCAATTTGCGCGTAAGAGAAACACAAAGAAAGTGAAGTAGTGATTGACTCACCAGACATACATCAGGAGGTGTCTCTTCACCTGCTTGATCGCAAGCCAAGGGCGCCGTGAAAGAGATTGATGTGATCTTAACCGCTTCTACAATCTGTGAGCCTTGTTATGTGCTTTGGTCACTGTTTACAAATGTTCAGACGTTAGTTGTGAACCACGACAAGACCATCCTTCGACTGCAGTTCATCATCGACTCCGCACAGACTTTATTCTAGACATGCAGCATATCAGCGGGCTAAGAGTTATCTTGAATCAGTCATGGGACTAGATTTATTTGATTATAGCTGTGATAGCTGACTTTCTTTGGACTGCCACTGAGGCAAAGACAGGCAATAAATGAAAGGTAACATAGTTGTTAGGGGCCACCATCATGTCCCTAGCATGTCTGTCAATAAAGACTCTTGTAAAAACCACACTTCATCACGTCATGCATAACTGAAAATCCAGCAAGCTCAGCAAAACAAAGGACAAGTAATATGTCAAATCAAGTCTAAATAACTAGCCTGATTGTTAAATGTTATGGCTAAGAGAGTATTTTGCCAAGAACTACTCCACAGAGAATAGTCTCTGCAGGCCAAAGAATGATAAGGTTACAAAAGATGAGTATCTTTCTAGGGCTGGTAGCTGGGTGTAATCTAATGGAGTATCCCAATTCACAGCACCGCCAAGAGACCAAGTGCAGCCATTGCAACAACAGGTTGGGCGTGACCAGCGGCAGCTGTAACGACAGAGGGTGTGGTAATAGATGTCCTGGTGGCAGTAGGCTTGTCAGTACAGCCGCCAACACATACATCGGTAGGGGTAGGCTCAGCCTCAGTGGTGCACCCACCGACACAAACGTCGTCAGAGTTGTATTGAACCACTGGCACGGCAGCTGTGGAGGCCACCATGAGTGCGAGTATGAGACGGTTCATTTTGGTGTGGATTGGAGTTTGACGGTATGAATTAGGAATGGTAGAGGGCTGGGAAGAGACGACAGAAAGTGAGTATGGGAGTAGTTTCAATGCCGAACGAAGGTGAAGTGTGATGGACGACCAAGAAGGTCGTCCAACTGCTTTATATACGTCGCTCCGTCATTGTAAATCGCAGAAGCAAGAGTCTGTACGAAGCAGTTTGCTACAGGAAACACGAGGTAGTGATCGAGATGCTGATACGTCACCTGCGCATAGTCGGCCTCGGATACCTCCAAAACATCGATCGACCGCTTGCGTCGGGGTAAGGAGAAGGCCATGAAATATTCTAACAGCCCCTTATTGGACGTCTCGTCTCTTTGGAGTTTGTACATACCACGACTTGTCGGGCAATGTCAAGATGTTACTACCTCTGCTCTCCTTGAGTCATGGCAACATAGCCAGACGATGTGGCTGGTTCTCTGCAGCCATTCCATGTTCCATAGGACCGGTTGGTACCTGCATCTGCAGGCTTTGTCAATACCTTGATGATGCCACGACGAATGCAGCAACGACACCGACATAACGGGCTATGAAGCGGCATATACGGCGTGAAATGCCTCTGTATTAGCAAGAGGTATCTTCTACTCTTGTCGTTCGCATAGTGGTCTATTGCGTTTCACACAGTGGAGATGGCAAAGCTTTTTCCCCCCTCCTTCGCAAGTGACACAATTATGTCTCGATGTGCTTGATCTCGTGTGTTGGAAAGCCAAACCGCCAGATCAAAAGTTCCTCGTGTAGTCGTGTAGACATGGTCGAACCTATATAAGGAAAAGTTTACGCCGCAGTCAAAAGTCTCGATATGACTTGAAACGATTTTAGCGTTGGTTCACTGGTTTTACTCCCATCACTGTGGACACGATTTCTGTACCATTTTAGTCATAGAATATCTATTGATAGAAATGATAGTTGCCTTATTCAGGGCCATTTCAGCACAAGAAAAGACATGTATTTGGCGCTATGTTGTTACACAGTCCCCATTGGGCCAACCGTAACGGGTGCGAGGGATGGTGTGAATAGGTAAGCTAAGCCGCATCGTAGCTTTCCTTCCAGTAGTCTTGGAACATGAAACAACAGCGCTTTCCAGATGCGTATAGTAAATTGGATGTGGCCAGATTTGTCAAGGCGTATGTTACTGAGGAATCAAACCTGCTCCTCTTCTTGAGCAAGAATTTCATCACACCTCTTGTCCAGTGTGTATCCATCCACCATTTCTCCCGACTCAATGTCAATAAACCTGACATTGTCTCTTGGGCAAGGCCAGGGTAAATATTCCCACGCGTCTTGCCATGCAAGGAGGCCATCCTCGCAAACGATATGCATCTCATTGAGATTAGTGAACTCCTTGATCTCGCGAAGTGCGGAATTAAAAAAGTTTGTTGAGTTCTCCCTTTGACACTTGATACGGCGAATGATGCGTCGGTCATCCCCGAGCTGGCGAAACGAGGTCTTCCCAATAGAGATCAGATCAATTTCAAGGTTGACCCAGAGGTAGCGCGGTTCATCCCCAAACGTGAATTCGCGCTGGTATAGTCCGAGATTGCGGGCCTCGTGGCAAACTTGCATTACCGCCGGTACGGGTGTTGTCGACATTGCGGAGAGTGTTCGGAATATTCCAGGGGGGCGATTGATACGGAGCTCAACTTGACGAGGCTCAACAGTCATCTGCCAGATGATGGTGCGAATTTCAAAGGGGAGGCGGGAAAATGGGTGGAAAGTGGCCATCTTAGAGAATAGGCCTCGTGACAAGGAATTTGCAATGTTGGTTATTGGCTGGGATTCTGTCTCTCTCGGGGATGAAAAGTCTAGGAAATGTCATTAGTAGAAGAAAGCCGAGACAGAGTGGTGGGTGTTGGTCGCGTCGGCTTATACGTCAAGGGTCCTGAGTGAGTCATGCGCCAACCAGGTACCCTGTCTGCACCGCAGGGATGAAGAGGGTCGTTCTATCTGGTCTCATGCAGTTGGTTGAGCACCTTCCTATAGCAAGTTGGTCGGATGTCCGCTTCAAGAGCAACACGGATAACCTGTAAGATGAGTTGACCGATGGGCGCGATAAAAGGGGCTGTGAAGTTTCCAAGTCTCGATTTATTAAACAAACCATCCCTCCCCACTCATGTTTTGCGACTACCCTCAATCCGAGACTCATGAGCACAGCCATTCTTTCATCCATTGATTTACCATGAAATCTTCATTCCCATTATCATTTGTGGCACTATTCAACAGTTTTCGCTTCTGTGCAGGCTCCGGTTGGGCCCCAGGCCTCCCTTACGACCATAACACAATCCACTCTTGCATCGAGTGGTACGACAACGATGAGGGAAAGACGTGTGAACAAGTCCGAGACTACTTCAAAATCACTCCTGAGCAGTTCTCTGAATGGAACCCTTCAATCAGCCTCGACTGCAAGCCATGGAAGTTGCAGTCTTACTGCATCGTCACCTTGGAGAGAGTAGCCACTGATCCACCGAAGCCGAGAACAACAGAACCGACAATTACTATCATCCCAACCCCGTCAACTACCACCCTGGGACCCTCTCCCGCTGCTTGGACTCGCCTTGGCTGCTATGTCGATACCAATGCTACCTCGCCAGTGCTGGAGAAACGCTTTAGCAAGGACGGTGGCGACGCCGCTTTGACTATCTCAAAATGTGAAGATACTTGTTACCGCGCTCAATTCGATTTTGCTGGTGTCAAAGAAGGAAATGAATGCTGGTGCAGCAGCTATGTCGCTGGCGAACGGACACGCAACGAGACCGATTGCAATACGCCTTGCAGTGGCGATAAGACCAAGATGTGTGGCAGCAAGGATCTCGTCAATGTTTTTGCCCCTGACTGGGAGGCTACGAGTGAGGTCGATGAAGATACACGGACTGAAGCTGATGCTACGACGAAGGTGGAAAGTGAGGTTGTCAGTGGCTCGACAGAGGTAGAGGGTACTGTCGTTAGTGCCCCATCTTCTACCTCTGGAGCCATGAAATACCGCCCGGTGTTTCAATGGTGGGCTTTTAACAATGAAAGAAATACATAAAAATAGAATACCGCTGTTTACCGCTCTCTCGAAGGTGACCATACTATCATACCTCCAAGCCTTGGAATGTGACCATTATCAGGCCGAGACGCCTCAAAGGACCCAGTTGACTACCATGGCAGCCATACCGATACCAACAATCTTCCAAATACCAGTACCATTAGCCTGATTGGCGACACCGCTACTGCTATCTGTAGATCTTGCTGTCCCTTCAGAACTGGTAGCCTCCTCAAAGCGAGCAGTTCCCTTCGCGCCCGCAGTTTCTTTCGGGCCGTTCTCAGATGTCCTCATTCCTGTCGTTGCCGAAGTCGACTCGAGGGGTGAAGCCTGGAGAACTTTGTTCCCATCCGTTGCATGCGCCTCAACAACGCAACTAGCCCAGTGAATGGTGTTGTTCAGCGCAATCCACCCATACGGCACGCTGATCATCGCATTGAACCACCTCTTGGGGCACATCGAGGCGTACTCGACAATCTCAGAGCTGTGCTCACCCCACCAAGATGATGCCTCACTGACGTGACCAGCCCAAGCAGGCAAAATGCTCGCTGGTGCGTAGTCGCTAAAGGCGCACCAAACCGACTGCGCAGGATAAGGGCATGTCTTGAGACCTCCGATACCGCGGTCAGTCCACGGACAGTCTTTGTTCAGCTCGTCACCGTAAGATATGAGGACATCTTCGAGGTCTCCGGTCGGTGTGGGATTTGAGAAGTATGTGTGAAGGTTGAGGAAGTTGCACTCGCGAGGATCCTTCGTGACTGTGGGCTCCTGGGGTGGAAGGATAACGTCATAGTCGAGTTCTGCGGTTGCGACAGCCTGGGACAAGAGAAGCAAAGTCGTCAATGATCTCATGATGAATTGATGTTGGCGATAAAGATCGTTGTCTGTTGAAAGCTCCCAGATGGCCAAGAGGAGTTGTGTCGGTTTGGGGTAAGAGAAAATACCAGTGGCTATGGCGCGTCTTACTCTCAAGATAAAGAGAGGGGAAAGGTATGAATTAAGATTACAAGCATGAAGCGAAGCATAACATTAACTATCATAGACGATTTAAACCGGAATAAAACCCGTATTCTCAGCCCCTTCATCCTGGGAGACGATTGCACTCGAAGAGGCAATCGCCGAGGCCCTCGGCTTGCACGCTGTAACCTGTTCCAAAGCATGGCAGATCATTGTCTCCATTTATCATGGAAAACAGAGTCAACCAATTTCGTGTCTTGTTGAGAAAGAATGGGCGTACCATGGACGCTTCGTGACTGATCGTGACTATAGATGTTGCCAGACTGCCGACCTTGACACCGGCGACCTGACCTTCCAAGTCAGCTACTAGCTCTATCCTAGGGTCTTATGCGGAACAGATTGAATTTTGATGATCAAAACGCCACCGCTAATTGGTGTGTGATCGGATGCTACCGAAGCCCCCGTCACTCCCAGGGGTTACAGCCAACACTTTACGGTGGCTGGAAGTATCCTGGTACCAACAGTAGGTTGCTTCTCTTGAATCCTCCCTACTCTTTCATTCTCCACTTTCACGAGCTTTAAATCGATTCCGCCAATACGGTCAGGTTGCTGCATCCAGGGGAAAATAGGCGAAGCATTCAACGGTACGCGCCGAGGCGTCTCGGGCAATTGCCAGGGGTGGTCAATGATCTCAGAGGTTGCGAAGTTCACAACACACGCTTGCACAAAAGAGCTTCAAAACTAAGGTCTGGCCTTAGGGACCGAGGCTCCAGCTTGAACTTTGGGTTTAATATGCCAGGCGAAGACCTGCCGATCGCCGGTTGCACGAAACCTTTGGTTGATGTGTTACTAGACCATGTCGGTAATCCCATTAATTGCCGCCATAGATGTCGGGCTTTTCATAAATATGCATCCTACAACTAATACAACAGAAACTGTGCAACTTGGTTGTCATTATCGCATGGCTTTAGACGGCTTCATGTGAATGAGTGAGGAGGCACGTGACATTAGCGAGCGTGTTCCAAGCAGCGGGATCTCCATTCATCCCTCCCCATTTTCGCTGCAATGTCTTCATGCATTGGCTTCCATGTGGGGTCTTGTGTGAACATCTTTTTGCTCCCTTTGACCCAAGAAGAAGCCTCTATCACGAGAGAGATCTCGAATCAACATCATCCTCCATAAATCCGACTCCCATTGATGCTTACCTGAACTCGCTGTGCGGACGTGATGGAGTCGGCGGCGGAAGCCTAACCAAAAAAAGAAATTAATTCCACCAGCGCTGACAAACATTGGCCACAACATCACCTGTCCTACCCTATCATTATGACGACCTTGTTCTTCAATCTGTTCAGGCGCAAAGAGTAACACGCCAAGACATCTCAATGCATCCCAAAACGCGCAAAGCTTGTGAGCCGTGCAAATCTGCCAAACGAAAATGCACCAAGCAGCTTCCTCAATGCCGTCGTTGCGAACTCCGAGGGTTGGCTTGCTCCTACGAAGAACACCCGCGAATGGTTGTTTATGGGGCCAATGACAATGTTGGCTTGATCAGATTACCACAACAACACGAAGAGCAAGTCGTCTCGTCTTTTCTACAGCCTTCTCAACCAGACGTCATCGCAATTGATCCGCAACTGGGGCTGGAGCCGCCCACAACAACCATTTCCCCATCTCCATCTCTGGATGACCTGAGATCGGCTTGGTTCCTGACCCCAGACTCTTGGGAAGTCAGTTCGGTTGATACTTCTCGTCTTGTACCAATCTCAGTTGGCGAAGTACACATTTGCTTCGACAAGACCAAAGACTGGTTGAAGGAATGGATCGAGACTGGAAGCAACCCCTTTATCCACCCCGAGTTAAACAAGAAGAGTGTCCCAAGCTGCATCCAAGACGCTTTCATGGCTCTATCGACGTACTTTAACAAGACGTACAAGACTAGCGATATGGTCTTTCGATTTATAGAAGACAAGGCAAACAAGCTCACTGTCTCACATGATTGTCAACAGTCTAGTATTGTTGATGAGATTGGCCGCGTGCAATCACTCTTCATTTACACTTTTATCCGCCTCTTTGACGGGAATATTCGCCAACGGCACTATGCAGAGCAACACCTACCTATCCTACATCGCTGGGCCAAACAGATGTTATCTCACGCCTCTTGTGCCACCAGCGACGACAGGCTACTTCTTCACAATGCCCTCACAGTCTACACCCCGGAACTCACCTCACATCCCCCGGTTCCCTGTCAAGCATCTCCAGAGCAGCTTCTATGGCATGCATGGATTCTCTCCGAATCAGTCCGAAGGACATGGTGTGTCTCCATGATGATCCAGTCGGGGTATGAGCTGTTGAAAACAGGCAGTGGACCGTGTTTTGGAGGGGTACGCATCACGACGAGGAGGGGTGTTTGGGATGCCAAGACAGCTGCGGCGTGGACTAGCATATGTGCGGAGCGGAGTGTAGGATTTTTACATAGGAGCGAGACGGAGATGCTGTTGGAAGAGAGGAGTATCGATGAGGTTGATGTATTTCCGCTTGTTTTAATGGGGCTGGATTTTGGGCCCGATAGGATGGAGAGGTGGCGGAATAGCGGCAAGCATTGAGGTTTTCGAAAACAATGTCCATAGAGAGAATTAAATCCCGATAGGGTACATGTCATCAAGTTTCCTGGTCAGTTTCCATGATGGCTGTTGGTAATACAGCGTTTCCGCAGCCCGCAATGGTTTCCGCCAGGACCCGCCTAGCTTCCGCCGCTTATATGATCTTACCCAGCATCACCGACATATATAAACTCTCGAGAGGCCCTTCAACTTGGAATTCCTCATCTCAGAACAAAAAACATTCATCTATCCATCATTCAATACCACTCATACCAAAAAATTTCATCCCCCATTACCTCTCACAATGGCTAGACAGTGGATCTTGAACAGCCAAGAAGGCTTCGAAAAGTCCCTTGAGTACCACGAGAACGTTCCCGTTCCCTCTCAGGCGGAACTTGGTCCCAGTGAAGTCTTGGTCAAGTTGTATGCTGCCAGTCTCAACTATCGAGAGCTTGTTATTGCTGGTCCCGGGGTAAGTAATCCTTGTGCTCAGACATCACACAGCCCTAACTCAAGCAGGGTGTCAACGGTCCTATTACTCCTCCCGTCGTGCCGGGTTGCGATGGCGCTGGCACTGTCGAGGCAGTCGGGTCATTCGTCAAGGGTTTCAAGCCTGGAGACCGAGTCGTGACCAATTTCGATCCTGCGATTCCTGACGATGCCTTCTCCACGGTTGCCCAAGTCCCAAAGATGCTTGGACAGGGCACAAATGGAACACTCCGATCCATTGGTGTGTTCCCTGAAGGCGCTCTTGTCCATGCTCCCAAGTCTCTGGACTGGCTGCATGCCGCAACTCTTACAGTCACATACACGACTGCATGGAACTCACTCTTCGGCCTGAAGGGTAGGGAGGCTGGGCCAGGCACTTGGGTCTTGGTCCTGGGCACTGGTGGTGTCAGCATCGCGGCTCTCCAGCTTGCGACAGCCAAGGGTGCAACTGTCGTGGCG
The DNA here is from genome assembly GCF_000151355.1 of Fusarium vanettenii 77-13-4. Classification (NCBI taxonomy): domain Eukaryota; kingdom Fungi; phylum Ascomycota; class Sordariomycetes; order Hypocreales; family Nectriaceae; genus Fusarium; species Fusarium vanettenii. The sequence continues at coordinate 29,943 of NW_003315829.1, forward strand.
ACGACTTCGTCCGATGAGAAGGCTGCCCGGCTCAAGGAGCTTGGCGCCAAGCACGTCGTCAACTATCGCACCAACCCCGACAGCTGGGGCCAAGAGGCGCGAGCTCTCACACCCGAAGGACGGGGCTTCGACATTGTTATCGAGATTGGCGGCAACGAAACGCTTTCACATTCTCTACAGGCGGTCCGCACTGATGGTATCGTCATGATCATTGGTGGTGTCGGAGCCGCGGACGCTGAGATGGTTCCCATGTTTGCGGCCCTCCTCAACACTTGCATCGCTCGAGGTATCCTTGGAGGTAGCCGCAACCAGTTCAACGACCTTGTTCGCTTCATCGACGAGAAGAAGATTAAGCCTGTTATTGACGATGTGGTTTTTGAGCTGGCAGAGGTCAAGGATGCTTATCGCCGATTGAAGGAGAAGAAGCACTTTGCCAAGGTTGTTATTCGCATTGATCACTGATGGACGGGTTGTGGTTTTTACTTTCTATAGCATTATATATGTGAGTTGACAAGATGATATTTATCGATTGTCTCTTGGCTGTTCGCAAACCAACATAAAATGAAACCCGGTGATTCGATTGAGACTCTGAAACTCGCCATCTTGGTAAAGGCATGGCGGGCGTGGACCATCCAAATCTGGTTGTCGATCCACTTTAACACGGATGATCGCCGAAGCTATAAATAACCATGTGCAATTCGTGTTCAACTCTGTTCTGTAGATCCCCCAGATATTCAGCCCAGGAGGAATTTTTACAAGTTCTCAAATCAAGATGAGTGACTAACAGAAAATACTGCCTCCTTAGCCATCAATAGTTATCCCTTTAACTCCCACACTAAGAAAATGCCGTAGCAAATCACACCTTCCGTTTGAGTCTTGACTCCGGAGCAAACGGTCCAGACCGATCTCGATCGCATCCCATGGGACCACATTAGCGGGACCCAGGCACGTGAGTGGCGCCTCAACCTCCGACTTCCAAGTTTGACCAAAGCCTCTCCCTAACCACCACCACGCATGTCTCTGGCTGTCTATCCACCATCGATGCTCGATTCGGTCTTGATGTGTTTGTGACCCCTGTCGCATTATCTTTCCCGTGCTGCAGACCCTTGGTCATGGCCTCCATTGGCGGGAAGCCGCTGTCTTTCCTCCCAAAGGCCGACGCGGTCCTGTTGTCGTCCGAGCGCAACCCACCGCCGCCTCGTCCCGAGATCGTTGGACCGATCTATGACCCGGAACAGATCGATGAACCGATTGCGACTTGGTCTCAGGACTTGGAGTCATGTTTCTACCCCCCAAAGCCGGACCCTTATGCACCCTCCTCAGTCCCGGACAAGTCCTGCCCCTCTCCTCGGTATTTGCGCGCTCATCTAGCCAAGAATGAGAGGCTCCGGTTGTCTATGCTATGGTACTACACCCGGGACATTATCAATGAGCCTGAACTTCTCGCCGGCCTTCAAGAGAAGGCATGCCTTGCTCAGGAATCTACAGGTTGGGAGTACGCCGTCGTCGGCATTCTCGATGTCAACGTCTACATCCGCTTAGCGACAGTTGGACTTGAGCTCGCTATCCTGCCTCGGGGTGAAACCCTCTGCGCCCACACGGTCACACAGCCTCCTGGTGTATGGTATTTCTCTCTATTCCCTTGCCACAAGTTGCTGAACTGCTTTCTAGAATGTGTTCCTTCTACCAAACATGATGGAGGACTGGCGATTTCAGGAATCACCATACGTTGAACATGGAGGACTCACAGCCTACGCGGGTGTTCCACTCCGAATGCAGCACGAATCCGGCGAATGTGTTGGACTGGGGTCTCTTTGTGTGGCATCAGCAACCAGCCAGGAGCCTTTATTAAAACCTCAGCAACAGACACTCGCTCGTCTAGCCGACTGGATCGTTGCCGATATTGTCCTATGCGCCAGAGCAAAGCGCCAGCGGGAGCGTCACCGGATGGCCGAACTCATCGCCGAGGTTGAGCGGGACGATGACGATACCGTGTCCGAGGAGCCAGTGCTCAGGATCATGAGGGCCGCCTATCCGGATGCGACAATTAGCCTTCAGTCTGCCCGGGCTGGCCACATCGAAACCGAAGGAGGACGCCCCATCCTATCATCCAACCTAGAAAACGGACTGTGGGAAGACACGAACTACATTGACGAATTCATCGCTGGCTCTAACCAACACGACACTCCGTCTGACAAGGTGGTGCGGTTCGTTGCCGCTCACTGTGAGAGCACGCTAGGCCCGTCCCTCCTGGTTGTTGCTACCAAGGACTTTCGACACATATTCGACGACGTCGACTCCTGGTTCGTTCGGACCTGCGCGGGTATACTCTCCCAGAGGTGGCAGAAGCGCTTGCTAGCAGAAGTCATGTCAGCGAAAGAAACGTTCCTGCGCGGCATCTCTCACCAGCTCCGAACACCGATTCATGGCATTCTTGGTGCTGCGGAGCTCCTCGCCGAGGACTTGAAGTCATGGTCCCAGGGAAAGGACCCCAAGCCTGATCTAGCGGAATTAATCAGGCCAGTCGTCGCGCTCAGCAAATCGTTCCTCTACCTCGAGACCATCTCGGCGGCAGGGCGAGATTTAATGTCGACTGTCAACAGCATGATTACTCTCAACAGATGGACCGATATCGCGATGACAGATCGGCAGTATGCGGTCCATCACATCGAGGACCTGGAGACGGAGCTAGCAAGGGGAGTATCCGATATGATTTCGGGCGACACACGATACAAGCCCTCGATATTCTTCAACTACAATCTGCCTACAGATCGCGAGAGCCTTCGGGTTAACCTCAACCTCCTTCGAGACAGCCTGCTGCCACTCGTCATCAATGCGATCCAGAACACGAAAACAGGTATTGTGGCAGTAACTGCATCGATGGGACAGGACGGCAAGGAATTCGTGGTTGATGTTGAGGACACCGGTTGTGGCATTCACCTCAAGGACCAAAAGCGCATATTTGATCTTTATGAGAAGGTCGGCGAGCACTCAACAGGTGCTGGACTGGGCCTCCCTCTCGCTGTCAAGTTTGCAACACTACTGCGTGGGTCTGTCGAGTTGGTGTCGTCAGAGGTCGGCCGTGGTTCGCATTTCAGAGCAACCTTTGGAGATGTCGATTGCGTCTTTTCGCCTCTCTCGTCGAAACCACTGCGGTCGAAGCCGAAACAAATCCCATCCAAGTTTCACAAGATGACATCTGGTTCCGAAAACGGGCCTTTGTCAGCACATTTTGAGAAATATCTGATACGCCATGGGTTTACTGCCTCGGAGACTAAAGATGACTGTCTTCTTATCCTTGATCTTATACCCGACCTAGAAGAACGCCGCACATGCTTCTCAAAAATCCCGCCCCACCAACCCGTCATCTGCCTTATCCCAGGGTCAGAAGAGAAAGAGACATTGGAGCCAACTTCAAACAACATCATATACGTTAGCGGCCCCTTCCTAACCTCAACCATCAACCTGGCGCTTGAGGAGATCGATAGGATCATGACGGAGATGAGCGCTTCGCGGAACAATCTTTCTCGTCCGAAAGGGCCGTCGCCCTTGGTAACGAATGACGAAGGCTCTGGCTCCGATGAAGGGTACGGATCGATGCCTGTTTCACCACCTTCAAACACAGCCGCAGACGGAATCGACTCCGATTTGGGCACCATAGCGCTATCGATTGACGAGACAAACGCATCAAGTCATATGGAATCCAGGCCACCTACCTCGATCACGAAAGCCCCCGCAAGCCCTGCTAAACCCAGAGCTTTACTTGTTGACGACAACGTTGTTAATCTTCGCATTATGGAAATGTATTGCAAGAAACGAGGAATACCTTACTGCTCTGCAGCTGACGGCCAGCAAGCTATTGACATTTTCTCAAAACAACAATCATTATCCTCTGCCGGCGGAGGAGATCCATTCCAACTCATCCTTATGGATTTACAAATGCCAGTGTGTGATGGAATTGAAGCTACTAGACGCATACGACTACTAGAGAAGCAAGCGAACTGCGAAGCAAGTGTTTTATTTATAGTGACGGGCCAGGACAGCCTGTCGGACAGAGAGGCTGCTAGCAGTGTTGGCGCGGATGAGTATCTCGTCAAACCTGTCAGCATCAAACTTTTAGACCGGGGATTAAAACGATATTTCCCTACTTTTGAGGCAGATTGAGAGCGTGCGAAGAAAATACGAATTATATGTTTGGAGTTAGGATACTTAATGACCGATAAATTGACTTGGATCCGACATCTGTGTGGTACTTGTGACATTTCCCAAGCTGTGTTGTGGACTTGTGGTATTGAGTCCTTGCACAGCGTATACCAGACAAACGGGTGGGTGAGAAGGTAGTGGGAGTCGCACTGAAGAAATAAGAAGGCCTGAAGCAAAAGCAAAATATCATAACAGTAAACTAGAGTCCATCGTTACAGGTATGGCCCAAGTACTTCCTGTGTGTGGTCCCAAACCCGCTTCTGCGCCTTCTCTCGGAGTACCGACACGACCTTGGCATGCGGAGTGCAATCACACTTGTAGTTGACGATGAACAACCCGTTCTCCTGCTTCTCCAGCGAGTTCACACCCTGCTTTCCAGTCCATGGCACTCCACGACCACCAAAAGCAGCACTGGTACTCTGGAACAAGTGCCTCTGTGCAGACTCTTCGTCGCTGAACGAGAAAAGAGAGATGAGAGGCTCGAGGATGAGCCAGACGAACCAGGACATGAAAGTGCCCTGGTCAACACCCCTGTTCACGTTTCCTGTGTTGACCCATCCAGGCCAAGAGTGGATGAAGGTCACGTCAGGGTTTTCAGCGGCAAGCTTATCAAGCGTCATGGTGTTCATGGTGAGGACTTGAAGCTGAACCTTTCCGGGGCCGAAATTCTTGGGCTTCTTGAGTTCAATGTCGTCGAGTTCCAGGGACTTCGTTTCTAGACCGCCTCCAAGGACGCTGACGACTCTTGGGGCTTCGGCTTCGCGGAGGAGGGGAAGAAAATGGAGGATGAAGAGCATGCGCGAGTAGTAGGCCAAACTCTGGACGATTTCCAAGCCCTCGGATGTCTCCTCACGAGCGCCAAATGGTGCGTAACCAGGTGTAAGGAACATCAAGTCGATGCGTGATTCTTTATTCTTGATAACCTCGCATAACCTCTTGGTTTCGGCAAGTAACGAGACATCACCCTCAGTCCAAATGACTTCAGCCTTGGGATTGACGACACGCAGCTCCTCAATGAAAGCACGCGATCGCTCTTCGGAACTCTTGCGGCCAATCAAGTAGATTCTGACGCTAGAACCGGTCGCGACCAGGGCTTTGACTGTAAGTTTTCCGATGCCTGACGTGCCGCCGATAAAGACGGCGACGCTCGGGGCTGTGGCATCGTTGATGAGAGAGTTGGAAGCTTTGATTTCGGTGTAGGTAACCATTTTGAGAAGTGAAGAGTCGTGTCCGGCGGATCCGAGCGAGTTTTAGAAAGGGAAAGATTCAGGCGAGTTGAGAACAAGTTGAGAATACGGGCTGTCGAGTAATTTGGCTGAAGGATTCTAGGCGCCAGCCCCTTTCGCGTTCCGGGTTAGCCAATCACATGGAGTTTTGATTCGTGCGTCGTGTCGCGGGAAACATTTCTCACAAGCCGTAAATAGCCTAAACATTGCATCTTAACTGGAATATTATCGGGGAATAAAATTGAAATAGAGAGTAATGTCGGGGGAAATTGACACGTATTAGCCTCTGCCTAGATCACGATTTTGGACATCTGGATGCGGCCAAGAAACAGTTCTTATAATCGCAACCCCGTCTATTAGCTACCTCTTTTCTAATTGTCTATTCTATAACACTAAAAAAATCTCCTCCAAGATAAAATCCCACTCCTAAAACTCAGCATCAACTTGAATAGTATAGCTCTTCTCCGTCTGCTTGACCACAGTAACCTCAACTCCCCAGCCAGGAACCTTGTACGAGCTCACTCCACCGGGAGCCAGGGACAGTGTTCCATCATTCTTGTCATAGACAGGATTAGTACCGCAGCCGCCTGATCCGGGGGTTACGTCCAGAACACGGACAGGACCGTAACCTGACTTGACCGACGTGTCGACCGTGTAGAGTAGGACACCTGGGGCGCAGACGCCGGAGTCGAGACCTTCGGGGATACGGGCCTCGGCTACAAGTGCTGAGGTTTGGCTGACGGCGATGACAACAGCCTTGATATCATTATCAGAAGTCTTGAGCTCTAGTGGTGTAAGAGTGTGCTCAGTAGTTCCTCGTTCCGAAACACAGTCGATGGACTCGTCTTTGAGCCAACCCAGGCGCCACTTGTCCCAGGCAAAGAAGTCAGGGCCAACGCCAGAGACATCACCCATGGCACTCCAGCCACCGACGTAGTAACCCAGACCAAGATCCTCGAACGGGTAAAAGTCGGCCAAGCACATGGTGTGGCCCGTCTCATGAGCCAAGGCAATCCAGCTCTTCGGACCCCATGTTGTAAATGCGTCGGTTGCAACGGTGACGGTCTTTCTGGCGACGTAATCACCCTGCCTGGTATTGGCTCGTGTAACAAAAGTGATGGATCGAGAAATTCCTCTGCCCCCAGCACTGTTTACGGGAACAACGTAGAGAACGTCCGACTGAGGGGGTGGGGGGCGAGTGCCTTTGGCGGTGTAAGCGTCGAGGGCATCCTGGATGTAGGCTTGGTGTTCTGCCCATGTGAGACCTCGCTCCCAGCCATAAGATGCAGCAGACGCAGGCATGCGGTAAAACTTGGACAAATCGCCTGTGACATTCAAAGACAGGGCGCCTTGAGAGGCCTGCTTGTACCATTCGGTTGTTTGGGGGACCACTGCGTCGTAGAGCGATTGGGGCGTTTCGCCTTGAGCGGGTTCGGCATCTGAAAAGTCGACAAATATCATGAAGCCGTTGAGAGTCCCGGTACTTGGGGCACAGTCGCCATTGTAGTTGAAACCGACACTTAGATCCACGTCGTCAACGGCAGGCAACTTGCAAGCCGTTTTCGATTTTGGGGGGTCTGGTCTGCAAGCAGCAGCGCTGGCTACAGCAGGCCAGAGAATGGAAAGAAGAAGAGCCTTCATGATGAGTGAAGGTTGTTTGAGAGAGGATGAGAGATGGTGAGTAAGGGAAGAACAGGTCTAGAACTTGTACACTAGGGCATCATTTATATTCTCCTCGCCCTGCAGCCCATAAGGCTCATCGTGTACAGCCAAGCTAGCGTTTTACCAGCATCACCAATTACTCCAGATTCACAAAGTGCAAAGCCTCAATTGAATCGCCAGCGCGGTTCAGCTCGGGCAGCCACCGTCAGCGGCCGTCAGCGGACTTCGGGGTCCATGTCAGCGGGCCGGTCGCCTTCCCCGTATCGGGCTTTAATTTCACCAGCCACTCGGCCTCCATGAAGGCTATGCTTGGATTTTCTGATTGGCCAGTCGTGGCTTGCGACAGGGTCTGGATGCATTGTTGTGGAGTCGTGATGCTGTTTAGACTTGTCGGCAACCACTCGTCGTTGCTGATTGGCATTGAACAAAGCCTAGTTTCGCAATCTCCGAGTGGTTCACCGGCTTCACTGAACTTGTTGCAGTGGCTATTCAAGCCGGTGAGCCAGCCTCAAAGTCATGGAGATCTCGGGCAACCTTGACTTGAGAAGAATTTACAAAGTTGGCAGCACCATCCATTTAGCGGCAGCGTCTTAATGGCCTAGACAGTTGAATTGATAGCTGTGTTGTAATACTGATTTCCTCCAGTGGGTCACTTACCCATTACTCCTTTCTCCGTCGTGAATCTATTTAATCTCTCGGAATAGTCATCTATTCTGGGCCTTCTATCCACAGTAATTATCATTTTGTGAAGTGCGATATTACCATTTTATTCATCATAGTGTCCGTCGAGGAAGCCATCATGCGGCTCAACGAGTCCCTCATGCTCCTAGCCATCCCACGAGTGCCAAAAATCCAATACAAGGGCAACCGCATCTCACTTGGCCATCTGATGTCGCGGACCTCTGTTGTCTCGACTCGCTCAGGCTTCGGCTTCTTGTCAAATGTGCGAGGGATGGTATCAATCTCGGGCTCTCCCCTCTTCGGGCTCCTTCTTGTGGCGAGTGCGAGTCAGGCGAGGTAACACGGTGGACTTTTTGATCGACTCGTCAGTGAGATGCCTTCTTGTCAGTGTCGTTCGGTGTCGATCGTCGCAGCATAGCTTACTGTTGTCCGTAAATGCCTACACTCAGGTTAGCATCCGTGTATCTCGAGCATCACGATAGAGCCATATACTAAAGTTGCGCGTCTAAAACTCTTCCTTGAGTGTTATCTTGCCAGCTTACGTCGATCTTGTATTCGGGGATGTAGAGGTGATGGGGCGTATATAATCAAGGGCGTGGTCGAGGAGGAAATAATCTGATATATCGATAGAGCGAGTCCGATCGAGTATTCGTGTGTTGGTGGCTCGGGGAACGGAGGAAGACTAGACTGAGAGAAAGGCGAGTGTGACGCCTGGTGAGCCCTTCCGAATCATGATCTGTTAGAAGCTCGGTTAATATCAATGGAAATGAAGAAAGGAAGTTGAGGGAGGGACGGACGGAGGATGAAGCTCCTCTTTCAGAGGTGACGGGACCGGAGAATTCGCTTTCGGGGGCGACGGGGGCGACGAAGACGACGGGACCGAGGGGATTGGAGAATGCCGTCGCATAATGATGAATATTAGGTGTTGCAGCGAGTCAGGGCGAGTCAGCGAGGTTTTGGTAGTGATGGTGATGATGATGATGATGTTGATGTTGATGGTGATGGTGATGGTGATGACGGTGGTGTTGGTTATATTGATCGTCGTGACGGTGGTGATCCTTCGGGGCCCTTGACCGTATCGGGGGACCTGCGATGAATAGATAGACTGGATGAGTATGTGTTCTTTCTGGGATGATGATTGCCATCTAATCCTAAAGCAAGTCTTTATCGCAAGAGCTACCAACGGAGGCGGATTACGACTGCCTCACATGATGTGTCACGTGGCCTTGCCTCATTGCTAGTATCACAAATTGAGGCCGATTCTGCCAATGCTCCCAAGCCGAGCAGCCAGCGACGGCTATCACCAAAATGTCTCCCCGCCTCGTCTTCATCCGAGGGGCCTCTCCCCGCCAAGGGGCCGGTCCCCGCCACGCCCACGGCCTCGCCTCATCCTCATCCTCACCCTCGTCTTCATCCGAGGGCCCCCTCATAAGCATAATCTCAAATTTAGGCAGATCATTACTATCACCACCTCAAAATTAGAGCAGCAACTCCTTACAAAAAGGCTACATATATCTTTACATCAACCTACATCTTGCAATATCATATCACCACATATATCGCAACGCTCGCTTTACCCACCCTAGCCCGACCACTCGGTTCAGCTTCCGCCGCCCCAAACCCTCCCTTCTGTCATCCGACAATAGTGAATCCTAGCTGAACCTCCGCCTCATCGTCCGGCCGCCACCAACGCGACGAACATCATACGAACTTAACCAGAGGGGCCTTCCCTTAGACCTCAGGGTCCTCTCTTAAGATCCATAGCTACTATGCATAGAACTTTTGTGCCGATGACCTCTCCTTCCTAGGAGAAAGGTTCCATATAACAGCCCTTCATCAAAGGAGGGCCCTCTATCCCGGCACGCCCAGAGCTCCAGCTCGTCCTCGTCCTCGTCCTCGTCCTCGCCAGAGGGGCCGGTCCTCTCCATCGCCTATAACCGCCTTCCCGCCTTCCCGCCCCGGCCTCCGCCCCTTGTTTGGAGAGTGACTACGTCTGGGCGTGCCTCTTGTCGAAGGTGAGAGGGATGGGATCAATTTTTGGTTCTGGCAGGCCGCCTCTCTTAGCAAGGATAGTCTGGTCCATGGCCGCAAACTCTAACATTGAGGTACTCATTCTCAGGTTTCACTAGACTATCCTTACTAAGAGAGGCGGCCTGCCAGAACCAAAAATTGATCCCATCCCTCTCACCTTTGATAAGAAGCCGATGCCTAAGCTAGCACTCTCCAAACAAAGGGCGGGATCACACTGACCTTCCAAACCCCAAACGACATCTTCTGACTCCAGACCATGTCACAAAGCACAGAACTTGGCCAGCAAGGCCCTGGTGATAATAACCCAGCCTAAGCTACCATTGGGCAGGCCGAAAGGATGCCCCCCACGAGTCCCTACTTGTCTGCTGACAGGCGGACAGACATTGTGTACTTGGTGGTGACAATGATGTAGCTGGGTGTGACTCTTCTGCTGTTGCAGAAGTTTAAAAAGGCCACTTTGTTAACATCGGGTCATGATGTTATGACGTGTTGAGATATATTCTTTATTACAGTTGTAGCCTGGCCCTCGATGGGTACCGAGCCCGAATATCGACCCGTAAACTCAAAACGCGCGTTGAATCGTTAATCTCATGGTTCAAGGTTTCGGCCATCTCAGCCAAGTCAAAAGGCCGGAAGAAAAATTCTGGTGACATTAGGTTTCGGTGGTTTACCTTGGTAAATCTTGATGACTTTATGGATGGATCAATTTGGCTTTTTTTCGTCGTACCGGATGACCTCATTTGGAGTCAAACTTGATAATAACACAGCAACTCGTGACACACGCCATTTTTCAACAAAAAGCCCTCCCAACAAGGTCATTGCTCTTGTCTCAACCTTTTTTGTGTGGCTCTCTCAAAGGTATAAATAGCCGTCATCTCAGAGCATCACTATGGATTCCATCACCGCCAATCCTAGATCCTCATGGGAAGACAGAGCCATCAACAGCTCCGACCATCGTCAATAGCTCTAGCTATCAATAACTCCCGTACCTCCTATTACTGGCGACTCTCACCTTTACCACCATGGCTTCCCCGTTAATCTTCCGGCTGCTGTCAGTTCTTATCATCAGTGGGCTTCTCGGTTGGCATTCTCAGGCGCATCCACTGCTTCCAGGGCGAATGGCATTGTCCCCGTCATCGGTCCAGCCACCATCTACCGTCGACAACACCTTTGCGGACCATAGATCTGCAATCTTGGCAGGATCTGTCACAATGGCCAAGGAGTTAGGAGCCTTCGAGTTACACGCGCCACCTTCAAGGGTGATGAATGCCCCTATAAAGCTGGATAAACGTCGCATGGGGCTAGCTCCTCCGGGTCACGATAGAATGTTCCTGCAATATTATCTGCATAAGAACGTCAGTCGAGTCTACGAAACTTACATCGAGGACGCCATAAAGACCGCGGAGGACACTCCCGGGGGGTCGGAGGGGCTCGACGACTATAGCAAGACCAAAAAGCCCTGGAGACACCCAGGCTTTGGCTGGATAGACATATTCAACACGGCCAAAGGGAAAATAGTTATATATGATAATAAAACTCGTGTCAATAAAGAAGCCATCTTCAAACGCATTGAAGAGGTGGCAAAGTTTGAGAAATCAAACGACACTGGAGTATCAGCGAAAGGAGGGTCCGGAAAAGACAACAAACGCTGGTTCGAGGAAAGCTTCAGCCGGGCGAAAGTGGTGCTTACGCCAGCAGGGGCATTATTTATCCCTGCCAACACTACGGACGCCCGCAAAGACCTCATCCGCAATAGTGTTGTACGGATACTAAGGTCGCGCGACGAAATGCCATTGTTTTTTGGGGGGCATCACGGGGATCATTACGGGGGCCTAATCTCAAAGAATACCAAGAGTGGGCGCGAGACCTGGAGGGGGTAGGCGACGCTCAAGCTAGGACGGGGAGCGAGACAATGATAGAGCATCGAACCTCCAATGAGGCACATGAGTATGCATTGCAAGCACCGATTGGGGCCGATGGTACCACTATGAGCAAACCTGCGGGGACAGAGTCTTGCACGAGTATAGCTCAACGGATGTACATTCGCTGTGAATGGTGATAGAATTGGAAGGCTGGAGATTGTTTGTAACAGCCTGTCCTCATTACTGCGATCCACACACATGTCCAAGCACGAGTGGAGGAACCTAGGCTGAAGCAGGTAGGAGAAGGATGTGCTAGCTTGAGAAGCCATTATGTTCTCTTACGAAACCTGAAAAGTGGAAAAAGGAAGACGGAGAGATTTGCGAATCTTGTTAGAGAAATTGATTACCTGTCCCAAATCTAAAACAGCCCTGCATATCCTTATCAACGATGTGCGCCATAAGTCCATGATCCTTTGCCCCCGCTTACCGCTTGGCATCGTGCCTCAGGGCAGGATGAACTCTGTAGAGGCGATCCCGAGGTTATTGGCGTACTGTTAAAAGAACTACATCTAGGGGGACGCGACTGAGCGGTTCTTGGCCGGACGAGTGGCACGAGCAGTCCTCGCATCAGCATCAGCAAGGATGTAGAGGGAAAGTCAAGTCGGTGAAGACAGTTGCCTGTTATGGCGGAGGTGTGGGTGAGCAGTACCCAGGGTGCTAGAAGTTGAAATGCCAAGGCACGGAAAGTTGTGAATCTCGCCCAAAAAGTCATGTCAAGTCCATTGTTGAATAATGTGTCCGAATGTCACTTACTCACTCTAACACGTAACCTGTTTCAGTATGCACGCTCTCACCTGCCTGTCTTTCCTTACCCCAACCTGAACTGAGTAAACGGGAAGTTGACGGCGAATTTACCAACCAAAAGCGGCATGGCATCGTGCGGAGAGATATAGGATGCCAGATATCTCGGACCACTTCTCGGCGCAGGGTAGTGAGCATTATTCGCAGGGGATGTTGAGCGGACAGGGCTCAAATGTTGGAGAGGCGCAAAGGGTGGTTTTGGACTCCGCTAGCATTGTCCAAGATCTCCCATGCTGATAAGCCTGATGATACAGAAAATGTAATTCGGCGATCCCGTTGATAGACAGAGAAGCCAATGAGCGATACTTACTCAATGTAGACAGGACTTAGCATTGCCAGATAGGAGTAACAAGTTTGGGCTCGATTCATAACCAGCACATCCAGCCTTTGCGGTCTGGGACCTGTGTGAGCTACATTGATAGGGAGATAACCTTTAACTATCCAGGTCGTAGCCAGGGGGAGGATTGGGTTGGGTTGGGTTTAAGTATCGAGACTAGACGGGATTGGGTAAGGACGGAGAAGCCCCACCTACTCGCTTGCTCCTTCTGTTTTGCATTCGCTCTCGATTTCCATTCTGACTTGTAACTGATTAGCATGGATCCAAGATTCTAGAGCTATGCCTCCTAGCCCATCAAGGGTGTTTGGACTGGGGATGCTAGGAAACTCAAGGCTTGCTTGTCATTATCTGCATCCCGATTGAATCGGGGCAGCCGGAGAACCCTTGCCCGGGCCTCGCGTAGTGTCTCTCCACATCGATAAGCCCAGACTTTGACGTGTCGAACCAACTGGGATGAGATCTGGATTGGCTTGAGGAGTCCAGCTGAGTTATCTAGCAGAGGCCGGGCCCCCTCAAGCAGCTAAAAGTTGGGGAACCCTGTCGTGGGCTTGATCTAAACCCAGTCAGGCGAGGCTTATCAGGATGTACCATTCGTCCTTCTTGTCATTGACACCAAATCACGCTCAAGCCGTTTTATCGCCCCTGGTGAACTCTACGGTGCGCCTGAATATCACCTTCTTGGCCACTATCATTACCGTAGGCAGACGTCATCCCTGGTCGCCGCCGGATAAGGGTATATAAAGGACCTGACGTTCGTCTTGCTGTGTCACCTCCCCTCTAAGCCTGTCTTCCATCATCTCCCAGAACTCAAAGATCATCAAAAAAACCTTGTTGGTTCATCTTGATCATGGATTCATCCAAAACGGAAAAAAGCCAATACGATCTCGAGGCTCCGACGCCTTTGAATGCTACCGTCTCACAAGTTGGAGAGGTCAGTAAGGAACAAGAGGTTGATGCCGTTTTCGGCGCAGTCACAGACCATGGACCAAATTACCGTGCGGTAGGTTATGTCTATCAAATCTCATCTGCGCGTAGCGACTAATGTTTGGCAGCTGGGATGGATCGGAACCGTCGCTCTCATGCTTAAGACCCAGATCGGTCTCGGCGTCCTCTCGCTTCCCCACGCTTTTCACACGTTAGGAATGATCCCCGGAGCCATCCTGCTCGTCGCCGTGGCGGCCATCGCTACCTGGACTAGCTACATTGTCGGCGTCTTTAAGCTCAACCACCGTGACGTCTATGGCATCGATGATGCTGGATATTTGATGTTTGGAAGGGTCGGACGTGAGCTTTTTGCAATCGCATTTTGCCTATGTGAGTGGCCCTGACGGCCGACTGTCCAATAAATGCACCGGGTCTGACTCTTCCTAGACTGGATCTTTGTGGCAGGATCAGGAATGCTCGGCATTTCCATCGGACTCAACGCTATGTCAGTACACGGAACCTGCACCGCCGTGTTTGTTGCCGTGGCTGCCATTTCCGGTTTCCTTCTCGCGAGTATCCGAACCCTCGGTCGAATCAGCTGGTTGGCCTGGGTTGGATTGGCCTTTATCCTCACCTCTGGTACGCCCAGTGTTTGCCTTGAAACACCCCGTCATGGTTATCTCATCTAACACACATGCAGTTTTCGTCGTTACGATCAGTGTCGGTATCCAGGACCGTCCCGCTGATGCGCCTCAAACAGGCCCCTGGGAATCAGACTGGCAGCTCATCGGCCATCCCACCTTTTCTCAGGGAGTTGCAGCCGTGTCAACACTCATCTTTGCATGCTCGGCCACGTCTGCTTACTTTGCTATTGTGTGCGAGATGCGGGACCCTCGTGACTTTTCTAAATCAGTCATTACTGCTCAGGTTATCTCCACCATCGTTTACCTGATCGTTGCTGTTGTTGTATACTACTTCTGTGGCTCCGCTGTTGCCTCCCCAGCGCTCGGATCTGCGGGACCGCTGATCAAGAAAATCGCCTATGGCCTGGCCTTGCCTGGTCTTCTTGTGACAACTACGATTTGTCTTCATGTAAGCCATGTCCCCCTGACCTTTTTTTGGAACTTGACTGACACTGCCTAGCTTCCTGCTAAGTACTTCATGGTCCGTATCCTGAGAGGATCGGAGCACCTGACTGCAAACTCTCTCGTCCACTGGTGCACTTGGCTGGGCTGTACCGGAGGTTCGACCCTGATCGCATATGTGATTGCAAGTGGCATCCCTGTGTTTGGAGACCTTGTGTCTCTCATCGGAGCTCTCTTGGGATTCTGCCTCGCATATCAACCAACCGGTTGCATGTGGCTGTACGACAACTGGGGCCGACAAAACCGAGACTGGAAGTGGAAGGTCATGGTTGCCTGGTGCGTCTTCATCATTGTTCTGGGTAGCTTCATGACAGTGTCTGGAACGTACGGGTCAATCGTCAACATCATTGACTCGCTCAAGAACTCGGGAGGCACAAAGCCGTGGACCTGTGCCGATAACAGTAACTCGGTATAGATGTTGGGTTCTGTCATCTGTAGCTATAGTTTACCGACGGCGTGCAGAGTGGGAAACTTCACCCTTCAACACTGTAACTTCCAAGATAACTTGGTCGTCTCAGTTATAGTAGAATCTGTAAAGAACAAGCAAGGTTCAAGTGAAGAAAGTGTATTGAATGTTGACAAACGACGGCCCTGCTTTTAAGGAACGACAGGCATGAACAGTGAACGTTGAGCGTTGTATGTGTACACTGAAGGACAGACATCGGTTCCCTCTAATTCCCCAGATTGCTATTCTATCAACGGGATAACACTTTGTCTAAACACGTCAATCTATCTCAAGTAAAGTAAAGTCTTGTACTTCATGACCGTCTCCATGATGCTCCTGAGGCCGACCGAGTCATGGCCAACAAATTACTACACCCTGCAAAGGCGACCGTCGCTCTTCTCCTCCCAGCCTTCACTGCCCACACAAGGTGTGCACCACAAAACATCTTTCGGATCGACCTTGCGCTTGATCTTGAGGAGACGCTCGTAATTGTCGCCCCAGAAGGTATGCTGCCAGTCCTCCTCGAATGGGAAACCCTGAGCCGCATTGTCAACATAATTCCTCTCCTCTTCGATAGAAGCCAAGAAAACTTACCTCGTTCATATACGAACCACCGCCAGGAGTGAGCTCCCGAAGGGCCTGGAATCTATCGTTAAGAATCTTTCGGGTCCTTCCCTCAGCTGTTTCATCGAAAGGCGGATACCCCCACCCAAGCCAGTGGACTGCCCATAGTTAGCGCCCATTCTCATTGCTTGAACTTGACCCGAAATCTTGTTGGTGGTGTACTCACTGGCATGAATGTAGGCCTTTCGCCATGCTGGATGAACAGCATTTCCTCCCCCACGGGGCTTTGCCTTGTTGACTCCCTTTCCAGCTACCATGTATGTTCCCAGCCAACCATCATTGATGAGGATTGGTTTGAGCGCATCAGCTAGTGCATCCAGATCCTTGGTCAGTGTATCCTTGTCCAGCAGCCGTGAAATGAGATACACTGAGCCTCCAGCTTGACCATCATCAAAATTCTCGCTGTACCAATCCGCGAATGAGTCGTATGGTTGAGTGAGAACAAGAAGAGTGACCTGACCTGGCCAACGCTTCTGGATAGTCTCGTTCAGAGGTTGAAAGATCTTGTTGATCTTTGCCGTATCCTGGGTATCAAGTATGATGGTCTTACCCATAAGGCCAGCGACTCTCTCTGGAAGACCGGGGATTGGAACGGGTGGCGGTGAGTCCACGGTGGCCATAAGATAGCCCGACAAGCCGGAGTCCGAGAGGTAAGGGATTTGAGAAGTGGCCCAGGTGACGAGATCCAAGGCAAAGGGTGCTTGAGGGAGAGTAAAAGCCATGAAGGAAACCATGGTGAGCTTCTTGGATTGATGTGTCATGACCGTGACCGAGGTCAGAACCCCAAAGGTCGATCCTCCTCCCTGATGAGTGTAAGTTGATGTACAGCGAAGACAAATGCTCGAGATGTGATAACTTACACCACGTATCGCCCAGAACAAGTCTGAGTGCCTGTCTTCATTGACAGTGATTATATCTCCATTAGGCGTAACGACTTCCATTTCCAGGACATTGTCTGCTGCCAGTCCATAGTGAGGGGCCAAGATTGAATGGCCACCTCCAGTCACGTAGCCACCCAGCCCCACGGTCTTGGCCCCGCCGCCTACAACAGTGCGACCATTTTGGGCAGCAACATTGTAGAGATCAAGCATGGCTGTGCCAGCCCCGGCAGTGATGGCGTCACCGCGTATGGTCTTGCCTGATCCGGAGAGCTTGAATTGGCCTTTGTGGTACTGGATCTTGTTGAGGTGGTGCGTCCAGATGGAGAGAGCACCCGACCCAACTGAGCGCCCAAGATAGTCATGTCCGCTGCTTCTGACTACGAGACGAACGTTTTGTTCCCGGGCTGTGAGGTGTGTGTCAACTGAGGCCGTTCTTCCTTTGTCGCTCATGGCTCACTTACCAAAGTCGACAGCAGCCTTGACATGCTTCGATGTAGCAACTTCAGCCACATAAGACGGATAACCTGCTCCGCTGCAAGGAAAGTCTTCAAATGGGAGACAAGTATAATTTGCCCACAGGTCCCACATAACAGAGACTGGATCCTGAGCATGGAACTCGAAGGTTCTCCACTCTTGCTGAACGTTAGGGCATTGATCTTTGTTGTAGTTTGGCTGCCCGTCATGGCAAACACCTCCGGGAGGGTTTGGCCTGATGAGAGCACCATCAATTGTCTTGTTCAGTCGAGACCACTCATTACTTGACGGCCATCCTGAGTTGCCGGGGAACGCCTTGCAGCTTTTGGAGAGAGGTGTGGCCAATGCCAAAGTCGGCGCGCAAAGCGCCAGGAGTAAGTTGAAAGAGACCATACTTGCGTGCCTAAAGATCCCTCACCACCATGTTTGAAAGAGTTACATATTAATAATTGAGTGTCATTGTTCACATAGCTATGCTAGACGCTGCTTTTGGAACCAATCATCCGCCAAGATTTGATCCTAGCGAGATGATTGTGAAAGAAACCGAAAGAGAGCTAAACTGCGCTCTGAATTTAGCCGATGCACATCAGCAAAGCCGTCTGGACCGACGGCACCGTTCCCGAAGGATTCTTGCAGCGCAGAAAGGGGCAGATTGCAGCTTACCAGTCTTACATACGTGCCGCAGCGTTACATGCCGTAAGCGCTGCAAGGGTCTTTGTCAACCGAAGGTCCCGGAGGCCCAGACCATCACAACTACCATCCAATCCCACGGGCTGACTTCAATGTAGTCATAATGACACTTCATTGACTGTAGAAGACCTTGTTTTCTCATATGGAATGGGTAGAAGGCGTACGTATTGGCATTCTTCTGTGCAACATAGGCCACTTGAGTACTTGTCTCAATATCACTGAGACACATAGAGCTCGACTTGATTCTGACAAAAACTGTACTTTTTATCCGCCCAAAGGCCTTGCCCTCAGACAATCATCTGCGGCATTCAAAACTGTAGTCGAAGCAGTATGGAGCCATATCAACGAGGCAGCTTAGACATCACTATACAAACTGGCCCAGTTGCGAACAACAGCAAAGTGACTGACAACAAGCATAACAGCGATGAGTCTCATTCCAAAGAGAAGCTTGAGACCTCCCAAGGAGATTCCGAAAGCAATACAGTCGTTCCGCCGGCGGAAAATGATGATGGGACCCCGACTCATCAATATGCGACACCACGAGAGCTCAGTCTACTTTCAACAGTTTTCACTATTGCGACCTTCATGATAGCAATAGATGGAAGTATCCTTGGTAAGTCTACTCAAGTCGCATAATTTTTTCAAAAAGACACAATCGCTGATTAACTATAGCGACTGCCATTCCAAAGATCACTAGTGATTTCCGTCGACTCGATGATGTACCTTGGTACGGCAGCGCGTATCTCCTAACAGAAATGGCATTTCAACCCACCTTCGGTCGTTTGTACACTCTGTTCGATGCCAGGATTCTATATTTGACCTCCATCATAATATGTAAGTTGATTCCACCCGAAGAGTCATGGCTGCGTACTCATGTCTAACGCGTGTTTTGTAAAGTCGAAGCTGGCACGATTCTTTGCGCTGCTGCACCAAACTCGGCCTCGTTAATCACTGGCAGAGTGATATCTGGAGCCGGGGCTGCTGGGCTTCTCTGTGGAAGTCTGGCAGTGTATGGAAGGTCAGTGCCTCTACGGGCTAGGCCATTCGGTATGGCTCTTGTTACGAGCATGTATGGCATCGCGGGAGTGCTAGGTCCGACTCTTGGAGGGCTGATCACAGATACGCCTCGGCTGACTTGGCGGTTCTGCTTTTGGTATGTCATTCCTCGACAACTACTATTAAAATGATCATGAAGATCTAACGGGTGATAGGATAAACCTTCGTGAGTGATCAGTTACGACTATCTCAAGAAACCCACTAATCGTGTTTGCAGCCGCCGGAGCCGTGACCTTTGTCATTGCATTCATGATTTTGAAAGCAAAGACACCCGTCCATGGGAAGCTCTCGCTGCGCGAGAAACTGAAGCGACTTGATCTGCTCGGTAGCTTCCTGCTTATAGCAGGGCTGGTGTCGCTCTTCTTCGCACTGCAATGGGGCGGAACTAGATACCCATGGTCCAACCCGAGGGTCTACGCATGTATTGTGGTATTTGGAATACTCGCGTCGGTATTTGGAGTACTTCAAGCAACCAAGAAAGAAGAGTAAGATCATACCGAGCATTGAACTGCTATATCTAACAGAATTAATAGGGCTACTATCCCCACGCGCATCCTTTCGCAGCGCACCGTGGCCATCAGTTGTATCTTCAACATGCTCATGTCAATGGCGCACAACACGCACATGTACTACTTGGCCTTCTACTTCCAGGCCGTGCTCGGGACCAGCGCTGTGATTTCAGGCGTGCGGTGTCTCGCATACGGAATCCCGTGCAGCATCGCCATCATCATCACGGGCGCATGTATCAGCTCCAAAGGCCACTATGTCCCATTTATGTGGTTGGGTTCAAGCATCTTCATCGCTGGATGCGTCTTGCTACACGAACTGGATA
This sequence comes from Fusarium vanettenii 77-13-4, assembly GCF_000151355.1. Taxonomy (NCBI): domain Eukaryota; kingdom Fungi; phylum Ascomycota; class Sordariomycetes; order Hypocreales; family Nectriaceae; genus Fusarium; species Fusarium vanettenii. Next base: position 49,877 of record NW_003315829.1, read on the forward strand.
GAAGCTCTTCGACAGGAGAGTGGCTTGGCTTCCAGATCCTCAGTGGAGCAGGAATTGGGCTTGCAGAACAGGTCCCATTCATCGCGGTGCAGGTGGTTCTCCCTGACGATGACATGCCGACCGCGTGTGCCCTGGTCGTCTTCTTTCGCTTATTCGGAGGCGCAGTGGGACTTAGCATCGCCTCCAACCTCTTCTCCGGGGAGCTCTTCCGGCGACTGGAGGGAGCGCCGGCAGGGATCGATGCCAAAACTATACGGGATGCGGGCGCGGCGGATCTGGCGAAGGCGGTACCGGCGGCTGCGTTGCCGTTAGTCCAGAGGGCTTTCAGTTTTGCCGTCTCCAGGGCCTTCATCCTGCCCATCGTTGTGGCGAGCATGTCGTTGGTTTTGAGCTTCGGGATGCAGAGGAGATGGATTCCGGATGACCGAGTGCAGCCGACTCAAGGAGATGAGTCCGCTGTGGCTATTGAGACACCCGGAGCCGCGGACTTGGAGCAGAGGCAAAATGAAAAGACAGTTTAGATAGACTATGGAGTCTTGAAGTAGAGAATCACAAAAAAAGGAAAGTCTCCTTCTACTGACAGCGATCTTTTGCCAGTGAAGATGGAGAGCGTGGTGGCTACAAGAGCAGAAAGTATAAAAATCCATACAACAACAGTGTTAGAAACTAGCAATGAAGACGTCGTATCATGGAAGACTCCATCTGGCCTGTACCTCAGTATTAGAGCCACGTGTAGATAGAGAGATGCCATGAGTTCGCGGACCAGACGCAAGACATCGTTGAACGTAATATACCCAAGGAAATATTATCATCTATTGGATTATCATCAACATAGCCGAGGAAATATGGAGGAGGATTACAAAAAGACACGAGCTACAATTCAAGAGTAAAAAGAAATACCAAGAAAAGTCAAGTAGAAACCAAGAGAACACCCATCTTATGCCGCATCGATCAACGTCTTCATCACCAATGAAGCACGCTGCAAGCAGTCTGCCCATGCAACCACCTCCTTCTTTCCAGTGATGACTGAGAAATGCGATCTGAGGAGAAAGAATGTTAGCTTTGCTGAAACACATGATTAGCAAGTAATTTGCTCACCCTCCGTCAGTGACATAGTATGTCATCCAGAATCTCTCAGGGTTCTGCATGATGAAGCAAGACTCGGGAGAGAGGCCATCAGTATTTGAGAACATCTGGTTTGGCTCCACAGTTTGTTCGTAGTGTGGGTTCTTGAAGAGATCGGGCAGTTCTTCACCCTCCTCCACACAAAGCTCCAGGGCTCTGAGCGTTCGCTGGTAGCAGTGGCCCATGAAGGCATCCTTGATGGTCTGGTTCCGATCATTGGCGGCGTCGAGCATCAATTCGAAGCGTTTGCGGGCTGGCAGGCTCTCATCGTCTGCAATGGTACAGAAGTGCGCAGTTGTGGGCGTGTTGACTTGCACAATGTCTGGTCGGCCCTTGTGGTAGTGGGACATGGAGATTGCCTCCCAAGACTGGGCGTTGTAGCCGTAGTAGTAGTAGTTGGCGAGAAGGCACATGAGATCGAAGATGCCCTTGATGGGAAGATGGCGATCAAGGAGGATATCCTTCCCGAACTCGGAGAGGACAATGTCCCTGTACCCAAACTTGGCGATCTCATCCTCAAATCGCTGGCGGACGTGGAGGATGCGCTCCTCCAAGGCAGGGGTCGTCTTGAGCGTGAACTCGCTGGGCACCTCGACGACGCCATTCGTGTGTCCATTGACGTGTCGGGGTGGCTCGTAGGTGTTGATGCCCTGCACGATGGCAGTCTGCATCGCAAATAGAGTCATGGCCTATGGCAGGTTAGCGTTTTGACTTAGAATGGGGAAGTCGAGGAGCAGAAAGACTGACATCAATACAAGTGTGCTCGACGTATGTGCCAGAAGTTGCGTTCTTGCAAACCACAAAGGCGATGGACTTGTCAACCCATCGGTTGAATCCCTTTAGCATCATCATGTCCTTGATTCGCTCTTCCGCGTCAGCGGGTTCTGTGTCATCAAGACAGACAAGGAAAGCAGAGGCTTCGACCATGTCGATGGTTTCTTTGTTGGCTGGCTCTAGGTCCATCAGCGCTTGTCGGCTCTGTGGTGCGACAGTCAGTTAGTAAGAGCACATTGCTTGTAGTTGAGCTTGGATGCAACTTACCTCGGCCCAAGACGTCCGATCGTCGGCGCTGAGAATGCTCGTCCAGTTCTCGTCAGTATCTGGCCGGTTCAGAATGGCATTGAAGATCTTGATCAGCGCCTCAGCAGAAACGTTCTCATCTCCATCCTTGAGCATGACCTTGAAGATATGCCCACGGTGGAGTACTGCCATGTAGTCATTGCCAGGAAACTTGGCCATGCGGTCCAGAGGAACACCAGGGAGACGAGCCGTGTTGAAGATGTACTGCCAAAGATCTGTGCAGTTGGCCGTGAACATGTAAGCCATGGGCTCCCATCGATCCGCCTCGAGATCCTGCTTGCACTGGAAGGCAATGCTGGCGATCAGAGCTGCTCGTTCCGCTTGAGTGTGACCCATCTCTCCGAGAGGGTGGAACGCCATGAAGTTGTTGAATGGTGCGAGTGGCATTCGTCTCTCCAGGTACATGCTCTGCAGGAAATACTTTTCCTGCCAATTCTCAATCTCTGGGTCGTTGGCCTCCTCGTAGAGACGATTGTACAGCTTTCGACCTGTGCTCCCTGGCTTTCTGAACTCAGCCACATCCCTCTCTATAGTCTCAAATTCCTCAGGTGAGAAGAACATCCTGGATCTGTCGAGGTACTCATCGAACATGACATCAAAATCGAAGAGAGGCATCTTGTTGAGGGTTTTGGACGCTTTGCAGCAGTGGAAGTTGTGGTTTGCAGCAGGAGCCTCACTCTCAATCGCAGATTCCAAGGCCTTCTGGGCAACAACGGCATCTTCTTTCTCGACAACACATTCCCCGGTGTTCTGGGAGACAAGCTTGGACCTAAGAATGATGGTCTTGGCCAGGCTGACGATGTTGGGAGCATCCAGAACTTCGGATGTCTGTAGTGTCGCCTCGAAAGTCCGCACGAGGTAGTTCTTCAACTCAATAGCGACAAGAGAATCGAGACCGAAACTCTCCATCGAAACATCCGGGCTGATGTCCTCGACAGGGCAAGCGGTGAACATGGCGAATCGCTGGCAGATGCCACTAACGACGATGCTTTGGACCTCCTCTGGCGTAGTCGCTTGTTGGATCAACTTGCCAATGTCGGTAGCTGCCTCCTTCTTCGTTTCTCCCTCTTGCTCGAGGCGAGGAACCTGGCTGAACATGGGATTTGCAAGAGCAGCCTCGTCGTGGACCGCCTCCATCGACTTTCGGTCGAATCCGAGGATCAGCTGGTGAAGATCATCCTGGCTTACCTCCGGGCTCATTGCATATTTCATGACTGCGAACACTTCGTCAAAGGACATCAGAACGGAACCCCGTCGCATGGCCTCTTGCTGTACGGCGGGGAGAGACGTGATGGCAAGCGAGCCGTCGACAGCACCCAGGTTAAGGGCGATGTATCTGCACTTTGACGACTTTTTGCTCTGAGCAAAGGCATCTTGATAGGCGTTACCCACGGCGTAATTGGACTGCCCAGACTTTCCAAGAATCGCCGTGATGGATGAAAGCATGATGAAGAAGTCAGAAGCCCCAAAAGCTTCATCAAGATTGCGAGTTCCCTGGACTTTGGGCTTGGTGGCAGTGATGTAGTCGTCGTGAGACATGATCTCGAAGGGGTGATCCTAGGTATGAATTAGTTATGCGCTAGAGAATAAACATTATGGGGTGGCTTACTCTCAACACCATTGCCGCGTGGACGACTCCTCTCACTGGGGGCAGGCTGGCGGAACACTCGGCAACGGCCGATCGAACTGACTCCTCATCAGTGATATCGCAACCGATGACGTGTAGCTCCGAGCCCAACGCGCGAAATTCTTCCTGGAAAGCAAGTTGGTCTTCCTCTTGGAGCTTACGCCGAGAGAGCGTAACCACATGTCCCGCGCCATGAGAAGCCAGGAACTTGGCAATTCTCCGACCAAGGTCTCCAAGACCACCAGAAACGACATAAGTGCCATTCTGGTCCAAGGAAAGAGGCTTGGGACGAGCCAAGGTCAACTTGACTTGTGTCTGATCGTCAGAGACAAGAACAACCTTGCCAGTATGCTTCCTGGACTGGATCAGGCGGAAAGCATCCTCAATGTCCGTCATGGGCATGGTTGTTATGGGAGCAACAGGCTTCAAAGTTCCGTCCTCAAACATGGACAAGACCTTTTCGAGAGTCTCTCTCATCTTGGTTGGTTTGAGGCGAGCAAGAACTGTCAGGTCCACAGCAGCAAAGGTGACACTGCTGTCGAAAGGAACCATGCTGATCTCGTTTTTCCGATAGATGTCGGACTTGCCAATCTCGACAAAGGTTCCCAGGGGTGCGAGAACGGCGAAAGAGTCATGAAGCGACTCGCCCGAAAGGGAGTTCAAGACACAGTCAACACCCCTGTTCTGGGTAAGTCGAAGGATGCCCTGCTTGAATGTCCGCAGTCTGGATGAGAAGATGTGACTGGGCGGGATGTTGAAAGTGTCAATGAGCAACTGACGCTTAGCGCTGCTGCCAACAGTGCAAAAAATCTCGGCTCCAATGTTCTGAGCAAGCTGGATGGCTGCCTGACCAACACCACCAGAAGCGGCATGGATCAAGATAGTCTGTCCACGTTCGAGACGAGCGACTTCGACAAGGCAGTGATACGCAGTGCAGAAGATGACAGGGATAGACGCTCCAACAGAGTAAGACATTGTCTCCGGAAGGCGACTGCTGAAGTTGCCGTTGATACGAGGATGGCTAGAGAAGGGCTCGGCAAAGATACCGCAGACGCGATCTCCGACCTTGAACTTGTCCCCAACTTCGGATCCCACCTTGCGAACGATGCCGGTACATTCACCAGCCATGGTGACACCGGGCACCATTTGACCCATAGCGATGAAGACGTCCTTGAAGTTGACACCATACGCTCTGGCTTCAAGCTCCAGCTCAAAAGGCCCAAGAGGCTTTGAAGGGATTTCATCGTCCACGAACCGAAGACTGCTCAGAAGTCCAGGTGTCTCAACCTCTAACTTGAGTGGTCGCTCCGATTGTTGGAAAGACCCCGTCGCCATACTTTGCACATAGATGGCCCTCTGCACCCAGTCATCGAACTTGGCATCGGCGTGGACTCTGGGGATGAGAAGCTGGCCGTCGCTGAAAGCGTACTCATCCTCATCAGATCGTGTCGCGCTGATTGGAGTAGCAAAAGACCTTGCAACAATGTCCTGGAGCTGAGAGACCAGTGTATCTGGGCTGGACATGATGTCGGCCTGCACGTCGAGTGTGACGAATCTCATTCCCGCGTTCTCTCGTCGAACAACTCGAGAGAGACCAGTGATCATGCCCTTGGCCGGATTGTGGACATCAGAGCCGCTTCCTTGACAGCTAACCCACAACACGTTCTTTGCCTTGGTGACCAGCGACACAACTTGAGAAAACTTTTCGGCAGTTGGTGAGGCCAATATAGCATCTGCTGCATCATCAAGGACGATGTAAATACCGTCAGTGCTGACTGGTTCAGATGACAAGGCGCCGAGAGAGCAAGGAAATCCCATGTTTGTCAGCTTGGCCACGAGCAAGACAGCGAGAGACGTAAACTCGCCATGCGACTGAGACTGGCAGATGACGTGGACAGAGGGGAAGTCTTCTCGCAAAGTAGACTGTTCGTCGATAGCTGTGGCCGCAATCAGATGAGATTGCGCGGTATAGCAATCAGGCGAGACACCCCGGAAGCCGTACTTTTCCAGGCGAGCAGCCCACTCACCCTCTGACGAGGGAGCAGAAACGCCAAGGACCAGTCGTCCACCAGAGTTCAAGAGCTTTCGCGAGTTGGACAGACTCTCATCGATGGAACTTGTTCCGTGAAACGCGTTTGACGCGATGATGAGGTCGTACTCGCCTTGTTGAGGAGGATCCTTGCAGATGTCTAAAGTCTTGACATCAACACGATCGCTCCAATCTTGAAGCAATGCCTTGACTTGCTCCAAGGCCTCGCTGTTGGTGTCGGTGTAGCAGTATCGGTCGAGCAAAAGACCTTCTGGACGATCGAGTGCTTGGATCAACGGCAGTGCCACGGCGGCCTCAGTTCCAGCTCCAACTTCCAAGATCTTCATATGCGGCTGCTTGAAGGCCAGGAGCTGAAGATAGTCGACCAGCTGAGACTCTCCCAGCTTCTGAGGCGGAATAAGATCCACATCCGGCTTCCACTCGATGGCATAACTCATCTTGCGATTGAACGGGAGAGTCGTCTCGTCAACTGGAGCTTCACCAATACCTCGAAGTGATCCTCCCGCAATGTTGATTACGGGTACCAGCGGCTCACCCTCAGCTTTCTCCTCAAACACCATGATCTCGATGCGAGCAAACCGGAAGCCCGCCTCGATGATGGTGGTGGAAGCAACCCATCTGGTGCCAGGATCGCTGCTCAGGCGGCAGTCGATGGTCATTTCATCGATGGTTGTAGGCATCACGGGTCCATTTCCAATGCTTCTTCTGTAGAGAGGAATTCCCAGCTGGAAGACAGAGTCGAGCGGAGCTGGATGGATGACATGAGGCTGTTGGTGCTTCCGAGGCATCACGCTGGCCACGTCGGGAATGCTGATCTCGGCAATCCCACCACGAGGGCCGATCTTTGCGGACTGAATACCTTGGAAGGTAGGACCATAAACATTTCCGTTCTCGGTAAAGTTCTTGTAAAGGTCCTCACCGTTGAAAGACGTGTCACACGCATCGATGATGTCTTGAAGGTGATTGAGGCGGCTCGAGACGGTCATGTTCTCTTCACGGAGACCCTCAACCTCGTCCTCCTTGGAGACCCACTCGAGCATAATGGATCCAGAGCAGTGCTCATGCCAGACATCCTCCGGGGATAAAGCCATGATGCGGAAGGTCTCCCACGTACGATCAGTCAAGTGCTTGGCAGGCCTCAAAGTGAGGAGAACTTCGACATCAGATGTCAGACCATCTGAGCGTCGCTCGGGGATCATGATAGACTTGGAGAACGAGACGTTCTTCAGATGTACCTGAGAGATGACACCCTGAACCTTCCTGTCGTTACTGATCTGTCGCGCCGCTTCGATGGCCATGGAGAGATAAGCTGCAGCAGGATAGATAGCAAAGCCATCGACAACATGATCTTTCAACCAAGGAAGGCTGTCGACACCAAGGAAGTTGCGCCAAGTAGGCTCCTGGGTGGTAGTTCCAGGGACCCGCAGACCAAGGAGATCATGCGGTGGGTGCGCGCGGAAGCGATGTTGCTTACTGAGGTTTGACTCGTAGATGTAGTTCGTGGAGTGATCCCAGGGGTATGGTGCGAGATCATCGATCAAGCTCGGAGGTTTGGACCCATCTTGTGCAAGTGTAGCTTCCAACGAAACTGGGTATCCAGCCTCGAACAGTTTGCCTGCCGTTTCCAGAAGACTGATGACAGCGTCACGGCCTCGTACCAAAGTGGACAGGTAGTTGGACTTGAAGCTGGGCAGGTCGAGGCCCTTGATAGTTTGTCTGACAGGACCAGCCAAGGCGCCGTGCGGGCCAACCTCAGTGAACAAAGTGAATGGCGATGGTTCAACTCCAACAGTCTCTGCGCGACAGAGGAGGTCCAGAGCGTTGCCGAAACGGACTGGAGATACTAGGTTGTCAACCCAATACTGGGCACCAAAGTCATCTGCCTTTTGGGCAACAACCACAGAAGAGTAGAACTTGACCTCAGGGTTTGGAGTACGGGCCTTGATATGCGAGATGGACTCAAGGTACTCGCCCGCGACCTTTTTCATGTGGTGGGAGTGATAGGCCGTGTCTACCTTGAGCTTGCGGTTGAAGATAGACTCTTCATCAAGAAGCTGCTTCAGCTCGTCGATGGCACTCTCATCTCCAGAGATGGTTGTGCTGACGGGAGAGTTGACGCATGCAACACAGATCAGTCCCGTCCGGGTCTGGTCGATGTACTTCTGCACATCGTCTTCACCTAAACCAACAGCCATCATGGCACCCTTGCTTGAGATGACACGAGCACAGGCCTTGGACATGAAGCCACGCCTGTAAGAGATCTCCAGCGCTGTCTCGTGGTCCAGAGCCTCGGCAGCGTAGCCGGCAGCTATCTCGCCGCTGCTGTGGCCGAGAACAGCATTGGGTAAGACGCCGAAGCTCTTGAGGAGGTCCACCAATGCAATTTGTATGGCAGTGGTAGATGGCTGAGAGATCTCGGCTTGGCCAACTCGCGAGCTCTTCTCGTCCCTAGATAGTTCGTCGATCAGACTCCATTCTGCTCCCAGCTGCTTCAGGATCTCATCGGATCGTAGCATAGATGCTCTGAAAACAGGCTGGTACATAGTGAGCTCGCGACCCATAGCATGCCACTGTGCTCCTTGGCCAGTAAAGAGGAACACGGAGCGGAACGTAGACATGGCCTTAGTGATACGGGGCTTCTGGCCAAGGAGATCGATCAGTTCTTCATGACCAGCCGCCGCCACACTGAAACGGAACTGCATCTCCGATCGTCGAGTGGACAGGGTGTAGGCAAGGTCGGGGAAGTAGGAAGCATCGTCGTGGGCAGAGACCCATTTTTGCAGGTTAGACACCATTGTCTGCAGGGATGCTTCGGATCGAGCTGACAAGACGAAGAGCTGAGAGCTGTGCGTAGCAGTCTGCTTCCCGTTGACCCCATTGGTTTCGTTGGTTATAGAACCTTCAGAGGTCTTGCTTGGCATAGATTGGGCCTCTTCTGGATGTCCATTGGTGCCATTTGTCTCCTTGACGTGCCCGTTGGTGCCGTTGGCTTCCTTGGAATGGCCGTTGACACCGTTTGTTCCATTGGAGTGGCCATTGATGCCGTTGGTCTCTTCCGAGTGTCCATTTGTGCCATTTGAACCATTCGAAACTGGCAAGTCTTCTGGCTTCTCGTAGGTAGGCGGGGCCTCCAAGATGACGTGGGCGTTGGTTCCACCGTAGCCGAAGGAATTGACAGACACTCGCCGGGGACCACTTGATGAAGGAAGAGGCACCATCTCAGTTGCAATCTAGCGATAACAATCAGTGACAGTTCAAGCAACAATAATTCATTCCCGCATGATGCATACCTTGATCTTACGCTCCTGAAGATGGAGGGTAGGCTTCGGCTCGATGAAGTCAACGTTGGGTGGGATTGCTCCGTGCTTCAAGATGAGAACTGCCTTGAGTAGGCCTGCGACACCACTTGAAGCTTCAAGATGCCCAATGTTTGACTTGATAGAGCCGACGTAAAGGCCGCCTTCACGTTCTCCATTAGGGCAGAAGACTTCCGCGATGGAGGAAATCTCTGCGCTGTCACCTACCAGGTTGTTAGAGGCTGAGTTAAGGTAGCCCAGTGGAGAAGGGGAAGAAGCAAAGAGACCGGGTTAGAAAAGAGAAAAGGAGTATCATACCTGCTTTGGTTCCTGTTCCATGTGCCTCAACATATGCAGTATCTGCTGGGTCAAGGCCGGCATTCTTGTACACCTGACGCATAAGGCTCGCTTGAGAGATGGGGTTGGGAAGTGTGAGACCTGCTGTCTTGCCGTCTTGGTTCAGGCCAGAGTTTCTGATGATGGCGTGTACTTTGTCGCCATCTCTGACAGCGTCGTCAAAGCGCTTGAGAATGAAACTGACGACACCCTCACCTCTGGCATACCCAGCACCGCGGCTGTCAAAGACGTAGCACTTGCCATCTGGGTTGGTCATACTAGGTCGACAAGATTAGCTCTTGTGCATAATATGCAGGCAGCACAGTGGAAATAAGTCGACATACCCAACACTACTCATGGGAATGATCTGATCGGGTGTCAGGACCAATTGTGTACCAGCCACAATGGCCATCTTGGATTCCCTCGCTCGAAGCCCATGACATGCTTGATGCAGGGCAACCATACTTCCTGAACACCCAGTGTCCACTGTGCTGGATGGACCCTTGAGATCAAAGACATAGGATATCCTGTTGGAAAGGATGGCAATTCCGGTGCCGATCATGTGAGCCTTTGGGGTTCTTGCTGTGTCCTTGTAACCCATACGCTCGAAGCTGCGACCATGTTAGCTTGACGTGAAGGGGCCAGTTGGCAGGTAGCATCGTGTGCCACCACAAGGTAACAGGCACTTACTCGGTAGCATAAGCTCCGACATGGACAGAAGTGTCGGAGCCCTTAATTCCTGCAAGTGTCTGGCCGGCATTCTCAAGTGCCTCGTATGTCGTCTCCATCAAGATGCGTTGTTGTGGATCAAGACAGTGAGCCTCATGAGGATGGATGTTGAAGAAGCGTGCATCAAAAGCAGTAATGTCCTGATCTAGGAAGTAAAGGCCCTTGAAGTTGACTGCCTCTTTGGCCTCCGGATCGGGGTGATAGAAGGAATCTTTGTTCCATCTGTCTTCGGGAATCTCACGCCAGCCAGTCCGTCCCTCGGACAGCATATCCCAGAGTTTGTCTGGGTTATCCGAACCACCGGGTAGGCGGCATGCCATGCCAATGATGGCAATTGGGCTGGGGCTCACCTCGGACATGTTTGCAACCAAAAATTGCCCGAAAGAGATCTGAAGAAAGGGGATTTAACAAATACAGACGGAAATGGGCAAGAATTGGACGCTCCTTGGTTCGTTTGAGCTACAGATAATTCTACGATGAAAATTGTGCACGGGGAGACTCCTATTAATACAAGGCTCAGACTACTTATCTCTAGATTCAGCCATCAACAGCATGCACCCGTCGTGAACTCACTGTCTGTGATGAACTCGAACCAGACTCCACAGGCTGAGAGAACTGTAAGCGCACCATTTCGAACAAGGACCAAGCCCTCCTCGCCGATAGCTAAGCCCTCTTGCGTAAAGGCAAGCCTCGATGACCGCACGTCAGCCTTCGGGATGGCGAGTTGACGGGACACGGGCGAAGGAGCCGTGACCCTAGACCTCAACGATGCCTCGCAAAACAGATGTGAAGATAAGGGGTAAGATTGATGGTGAGGTTCATGAGGCCAGTCGAGATCTTTCACGGGCCGGACCGCAGCATATCTCCACCTTAGGATCCGGTTGATAAGCAGTAGTCAGTCATCACTTGCATGTCTTCAAGGAACTTGTGAATTCTGTGAGGTGATAGGTAGCTCTGGCGCAATAGATTGATCCCGAGTCATCCGAACCATGTCATGAACCGTAGGACTCTGTAAATGCCCTCAACAACAACAGCTATGGTTTCAATCCTACGTAAGATGTGTTGCATCTGCATAATCTCGACAAAATCAGCCGCGTGCGTCTATCTTAGACACGGAGGCGCTTCTGCCGGGCGGCACAGGGTAGTACTGCAGCCAAGGAGCGGCAAGCCCTACATGCTTCACGGGACGACGATCCGTGGCTAATCTTAGCTCAAGGGTCTTGATCCCTGCTCTTGGCTGACCCCCATGGGGAAGGGATGCAGAGTGGGGGATTGCTCACGGAGTAATTTAGCCAAATCTCCCTGGGGCCACCAATAGCGACGGTTAAAGCACACACTCTTTGAATTTTTCTCTTGTCTCGAATGCTTGTCGGACCGGCAGAAATCCTCTCGGATTAAACGGCCGGAACATAGGGGAGCCAAGCCGAAGGAGGAGCTGGGCCGCTCACTCTGACTCGGCTGCGACCAACAATGCTTTACGAAGCAACCAACAAACGAACTATTCAACTCCTTTAGCAGTTTTTCCAACTCCCAGCAGCGTTTTCTCTTCAAACACTTCACTTCGACCCTGTGGATGGCTTTAAATACGAGCAATCAGGAGATCATTCATTTCCACGCCAACTAACTCCTCCACCTTGTCTAGAACCGCGCATCTTGACACCGGTCAAAATGTCGGCCCCTGAAGGCTATATCGAAGGGTTCGTCTGCACCCTGGACACTTGCTCCGTCAAAGATTGGGGTTATGTCCGGTACCGGCCGACTGTGGCCGGGAATGCCGTCTTCCTGGCTGTCATGGCCATCCTCGCCATCGCTCAGGTGTACCTGGGCATCCGGCACAAGACGAGGATCTTCATGATCACCATGTGCCTCGGCCTGGTGACTGAGACGGTCGGCTACATCTCTCGCGTACTGTTGAACGGGAATCCCTTCAGCCGAGATTACTTCTTGTGGTACCTCATCACTCTGACCATCGGTCCCGTCTTTATCGCCGCTGCCATCTACCTGACTCTTGGGCGGCTTGTTGTCATCCATGGGGAGGCCATCAGTCGAATCAAGCCTCGGACCTACACGACCTTCTTCTTGGGATGCGACATCGTCAGTCTTGTTGTCCAAGCCGTAGGCGGAGGCATTGCTGCTTCTACGCCTGTGACAAACCAACACATGGTAGGAAAAAGAGATGGGTGCTATTTCTTGTTGAGAACATACTAACAATATGATATTTCCAGATCGATGTTGGAACAAACATTCTCGTCGCTGGACTCTCCATCCAAGTCGCTTGCTTGTTTGCATTCTCTGCCTGCAGTCTCGAGTTCTTCTGGCGCGTCAGGAAGCACCCAGAGCTTCACAACCCCGAGTTCGCCGACCTCGTCCACAGCAAGAGATTCAAGATGTTCCTTTTTGGTATGCTTCTAGGATTCAAGTGAAGTCCCCTTCAATAAGCTAACGACTAGTACAGCTCTCTTCGGCGCAACCGCATGCCTATTCATCCGAACCGTCTTCCGATCCGTTGAGTTGAGCGAGGGCTTCGCCGGGAAGCTTGCGAACCAAGAGATAGAATTCATGATTCTCGATGGAGTCATGGTTATACTTGCATGTCTCGTCTTGACCATCTGGCATCCTGGATATGGCTTCGGGAAGCGGTGGAACGAGGCAGGATTCCGATTCCGAACCTCCAAGGCCAGGATCGATCAGGAGGAAACTCCACAGACCGTTTCTTCTGGTGGCAGCGAAAAGTATTGAGTGCAGGAACTCGAAGAACTAGCAAGTCACGGAAGGGGGGAAGAGAGGAGTAGGTGGTGGGTTAGTTCTGTTGACAGAGATGGGGACTTGGATGGACGGATGGACAAGGGAGGCGTGCGAGAAAACAAGCAGCCTTTACTATTTCTCTTCGTGGCTGATTTAGCTTTGTAAAGCGTTAAAATCCATTCTTTTCAGAACCAAGTACGATGAGGCGACTGGCATGGAAAGCCATCATATGCTCTCATAGTCACTGTCACAGCGAGATGGCCGGCAAGTGCCCTTCCATTCCGTTTTCGTCTTAAAACATTCTTCACTCCTTTCCCCACTTCAGAGATAACCAATATGTGTGAGAAAGCGAGGTCCGACGCAAAATTCGACAACATATCAATGGTTCAATTCACACATCTACTTCGGACTCTCTTACTTTAGCTGAACATGAACAGGCTTGCCTTCGGCGGCCGACTTGTAGATGGCTGACACCACAGAAAAGTTGAACTCGACCCTGCTCCTAGAAAGAGCAACACTCTCACGACCTTCAATCAGATCAACAAAGGACAGCAAGGGACGGTGGTTTGCGTCCTCCCATCCAAAAGCAGGGAACTTCTCCTCCCTAGCATGGACTTTGCCATCGACATCCACATAGTGTACAAGCTTGAAGCCTTCCTTCTCTTGATCGACTTCATCCTTGTAGTCAAAGGTCGGAACCCATTCCCAAGTCAAGCCTCCAGCTGTGCCGTCGACATTGAGAGCAACTTGAGGGTCGCCATGGAAACCGCTCGCCCGCTCCCAGTCAAATGGGATGACAGAACCGTCTTCCAGTGTCAACGTCAAAGATGCACCAGCGTGGGTCTCGACGGATATTGCAGTCTCGGGCGGGTCGGCACCAGTCTTTGGTGTGGCTAACCAGGCATGAGTGACCGTGGCAGCAACGGGACGGAGGACGTCGAAGAACATGGTGAGATCGTAGACACCCCAGTCGAAGATGGTTCCTCCGCCGGATTTCTCCTTTTGTAGAAACCATCTGCTAGATGGCTGGTACTCGATACCAGCTCGAGCTCGTGGCTGGCGGTTGACGAATCGAGCATGGTAAACAGAACCAACACCACCAGTCTTGATCAACTGACGAGCGCGATCCAAGGCTCCGTTTCCGAGATATCGAAAGCTGCATTCTCCAAAAATTCGACCAGAGCTATCACTAGCAGCTAGCATCTCAGCCATCTCAGTCTCTGATGTTGCCAGAGGCTTCTCGCAGAGTACATGGCGGTTGGATTTGAAAGCAAGAAGTGTCGCGGCGTGGTGCAGCCACGGAGGCACAGCTACCACGACAATGTCGTGTTGCTGGCCTTCAGAGCTGGCAAGCATTGCCTCGGCATCTTCAAAGATGGTGGCTTTGGGAAACTTGGCTAGTAATGCTTCTTGAGCATCTTTCGAGGGGTCGGCAGCAAACAGTTGGACATCAGGCCCAAGGCTTTCTGCCGCCACGCCATGCCGCCACGCGATAGATCCAGCACCATAAAGGTAGATTCTCCATGGCGAACTGGTTCCATTGGATTCAGTCATGTTGGGAAGGGGTATGCACAAGCTTGGTAGAGGGGTTTGAAAGATTTTTTTTGGGAAGATTCGGCCTTCAGCCAGTCATGTTGCGTTGGGGATAATGGCGAGCAACAACAGCGTAGATGTAATGTAAACGTACCCAATCTTTCGACCTAATATCACGACCATCGGTAATGCTCACACCTTTCCATTTACCCATGGCAATCCATCCCGATTCTCCGACCGTTGTATCCTAATGATTACGGATGATGACTTGCCGTCTTTTCGAGCTCCGTAGGAGTTGAATGCTTGCCCCTGACTCAGCAGCCCAGACCAGACGATACAAGGTCCCTAATTGCTGATTCCGGGGTAGATATCACGGGCCGGATAACCGTGTGTCTCATGCATATGCACATCTGCACACACATCTCTATCTCCGATGATAAAGCCGCTAACGCGCGTTCAAGGGTTAGATATCGCGCCTATCCGTCCCGCAGTGAGCAGCGTCTACATTTGTATCTTACTGCATAAGGCGGCCCGCTGCACCGATCGTTTAGCGCGATGTTGCATCGGACTTGGCTTACGATGGTCTTACAGACAGGAAGGATTTTTTTGTTGTGTAAGACTCGAGGGATGGGGGCGAAATCACAGACTTTGGACAACAAGGGGTCAACTACGGCAAATGTACGGGTATCTGGATTTCTGAAGGTAGACGATACGTCGTGGTGATAGGGGGAGGTATTTATTGAATGCTAAGAACTGCGTAATCAAGCCGTATCAGCTTCACTGGGGGCTGTTTGAGACTCAAAGCCAAGCTAGAAGAATTCACTGGCGTCAAATATTCTGCTCGATTCCCTTATCCACTCGTCATGGCTGAGCTACCAGAGGTCAATGGAACTGGAAAGGTCCTTAGAGTCGGGATCATCGGTTTGGGAGAAATTGCCCAGGTATCTCAGAGCCTATCTTATCCGTCCCCTCAAACGAAGCTCATCTCTCGTCATAGGTATCTCATATCCACGTGTTGAACAACCTCTCCAGCCGCTACCACATCACTTACATCTGTGATGTATCTCAACAAGCTCTAGAGCATTGCAGCAAGAAGGTTGCTGGAGGAACACCCAAAACTACGACAAGTCCAGAGGAGCTCATCACTTCTCCCGATACTGATGTCATCGTCATCTGCAACGTCAATGCTTTCCATCCCGAACAGGCGATTCTTGCTTTGAAGCACAACAAATATGTTTTTGTGGAGAAGCCTCTCGCGCTGAACTATCGCGACCTGGATTCCATCATCGCTGCAGAGAAGAGCTCTGAGGCGAAGGTCTTTGTGGGATACCAGAGAAGATATGCCGAGGCTTTCTTGGATGCCTTGAAGGAAGTCGGAAGTATGGACAAGATAGAGTACATACGGGTCAGAGGTAAGTTGACAACTGATCGGTGAGTCAAGGCATAAGTAACTGACACTGGGAAGATATCATTGGGCAGAATAGTTCTTTCGTTGACCAGTCCGGCATATTCCCAAAGAAGTACACCGACTTCTCAAAGGAAGCAATTGCAAACATGCACTCGGCTGAAGAAGAGATGGTCAAGACAGCACTTAGTGACGAATGCGGCGTTGAAGCAACGCCAGAAGCAATGACGTTGTTCAGGCTATTCACTGGGTAAGTCACGTTGTCGCCCAGCCCTTGGCATAGGCTATAGTATCCATTACTAAAATTCGGTGTTCCCCTCACAGACTTGGCGTTCATGACTTCTCTGCTTTGCGCGAGATGGTTGGTATGCCCTCACGAGTAGTCGGCGCATCACTCGGGCTGCCAATTTGGAACGTGCTGTTCCAGTACGAGGGCTTTCCAGTCATGTACGAGTCAGGAATCATCGATGTGCCTAGATTCGACGCTCACATTGAGATTTATTCTCGACAAAAGATTGTGCGCATCGATTACGATACCCCATATGTGAAGGGACTTCCTGTTACTATGACGATTAGGGAGAGGATCGACAGTGCCAAGGGCGATGGCTACCAGGAGCGCACGATTAGAAAGACCTACGAGGACCCTTTCACGCTCGAGTTTCTGGACTTTTATCATTGCGCAACGAACAAGACGTCCCCAAAGACTTCGGCTGTGGATGCTCGGGAAGACATGGACTTGATCAAGATGATCATGCAAGCTGCCTACCCTTGATGGGCTTGGCAACTTGGCAGTTTTAGGACTTGGTTAGGTCAACGCCAAGGAGCTTGGCAATGATCGTTTCTTTTCTTTTACTCAACATATCTCAAGATTACTTGACAAATTGTGAATGCACGTTAATGAACTACGGATAGATGGATGAACATTATCCCAGCCATGAGCAGCAAACAGTACTTAACGTTCGACATGTAACCCCACCACTCAGTTCTTCCATCCAATCTCCAACATCTCCTTGGCCGAAACAGGCTTGATTTCCGGAAAGATATCGTTGAGGCTGCGTTCGGGCTTAAAGTCGAATTGCCCCTCATCAAAAAGAAGTCCAAAAGTGGCAAGCATTCCCTGCAGTGCCTCTTTTGGGAAATGTTCATACGCATAGCGGTGACCAGGAAGCTCCGTGATCTTGCCTGACTTGAGTAGCTCCAAAGAGTCATGAGTCTTTTTGAATTCGCCTGTATTTCACAGAGTTAGTGTGTCTCAGTCTGGTTGTTTCAGGGACGACACTTACCCCGAATTTCTTCAGCAAGCTTAAGGAACTCGTTCAGAGACAGCTTGGTGCCAATGACGTATGACTCCCTCTCCCACTTATCCAACGTCAACAAAGCCGCCGTGAACTTGGCGACGTCATGACTGTAGGTGAACACGACAGGGGTGTTTCCGGATCCTGGAATGGCGGCCTCCTTGGAAGCCGGCTCGATGAACAGAGTCATGGGGCTGAGATACGACTTGACCTTGGGCATACCCCAGTAGTCCAGGAAGAAGCCATTGCAGACGATGGTCCACTCCAGCTTGGTCCCTTCGAGCTCAGACATGGCTGCCAACTTAGCCTGAGCTGCAGGGAACCAGGCTTGACTACCAGCAGTCAGAAACCAACTCCGTAGTAGGAAGGGGGCTAGACATACTCGGGACGGTATTTGACTCCGAAAACACTAGGGATGAATCGATGAGTGACGCTCGATGCTTCAGCAGCGTGAATGAGAGCCTTTTCGGCGTCGGGGGGGGCAAGGCCGCCAAGGGCAGAAATGACGGTATCGACCTTGTTTTCTTCCAAGATTGAGATGAGGCCATCAACACTTGCGTAGTCTGATGCGATGACCCTGGCGCCGAGGCGCTCTTCAAGCTCAGCACTCGACTACCCGACGTTAGAATCCATTCTTCGAATGTTAGTGGACTGTCGAACTAACCTTGCGTCCGAGGACGACGACCTTGAATTTTCCTTGTTCCACAAGAGCCTCAACGATAGCCCTGCCGATGCTACCGGTGCCACCAGCTACGAGAACAGTTGTCATTTTGGTGTGTTGAGAAGGCTGAGATTTGGAAGTTTTCGACGATGAAGTGTCTGAGCTGAAAACACCATGCGTAATGGCTGGATATTCACTTTTAACCATCTGTACTACCATACTATCCCACAAAGACTCCGGACTCATGAATAATCATCGCCCCCTCCCACCTAATACTGTTCTTCGGCTTATACTCATGGGAGTGCAGACGGGTGTAGGGTGACTAACCTGATTCCGGGGCTGACCTAAATAGGAAAAGCCGAAATCCCACATCCCACATCGCTTGACCCCCTGCAAAAGCCAAGATCCCACATGGCGTGTCTGTCTCAGTCAGGGATGCTTGTTAAGTTTAATCCCACATCCCACATGGTGAGTGATTCTCTCCCTCTCAACTTACCAACTCGGTCAGTTCTCTCGGACTTCTCAACTTCCCGTCTTCCGATGTCTTCCGATCCATCTCGATTCTACTGTACTCATGCGGGATGCGCCCGCTCTTACAAGAAAAAGGAGCATCTCTTACGTCATGAAAGGGATCACCTGAATCTACGCCAATTTGCTTGTCCCTCATGTCCCTCTTCGTTCAATCGAAGGTGTGTGTCATAATCTTAGCATTCATTTTAGATGCAATACTGAATTTGCTTAGTGATCTGCTCAAGCGCCATCAAGCCATCAGTCATCAGGGTGAGGAAGCCGCTGAACGGACTGAGGAGGGAGGACCATCGAAAGAGACCTCGGCTCCTCCTGAACCCAGTGAGACCTCGTTTATTAAGCTGGATTTTTTGCTTAACAAAGGGCTGTCTGGATTGAATCTTTCTTCAAATCCAACAACCGAGTTGCTCCAATCGTCATCTCGAAGCGAGTTTGAAGCGGCATACTTCCTCCACTTCCATCCACACTGGCCTCTCTTGCATAAAAAGGCCTTTTTACAATCAAAAGACTACCCAGAATTGACTTCAGCGGTCTTAACTGCTGGATTATGGGTGCTCGGTACTCCAGAAACGAGAGACAAGGCCCGGTTTTACCATGATGCTTTGCTCAAGGTTCTTGATGCGCAACTTGTGAGCCTCACGAGTCCAATATACCAGGGCATTCTGACCGATTTCTAGTTCAAGCTTCACGAAGCCTTCAAAGATTCCCCTGAGCCTCAGCCCGAGTTTCTCGCTCCGTTCAAGGTACTTCTTATAGCATTGATTCTTTCGACATATCGTGGAGCAGAGACGTTCCCCTCGGCTATAATCAACAGCAAGCATGTGTGGCAACTATTCGACGCCATGGGCGTTTACGATCAGGCATTGATCAACGATAAAAACACCAATCCCATAATCCGTGAGGGCTACCAGCGGTAAGCGGCCAGTCCTTACCCAGCTAACGAATGATACTGACAGGGAGAGGCTTGCACTCCTGCACTTCAAAGTCCACGTTCATCTCAACTCCCTTCTAATGTCTCACTTTCCGCAATTCAAGCCGTTTGACTACTTGAATCCAAGCATGCTCAAAGTCCAGATTCCATCCCCAGCTTCATGCTGGGATGGTGATGACGCGACATTTGCCCAACAAGGGCGAATAGTCGACACGGTCGCTGATTTGGTCGTAAAATGTACCGACTTTACACGTGTATCGGACCTTGTAGCCTGGGACTTTTGCTTGGGGATGGTCATCGGGTGCTATTTGGTGAGGCCGGCAGACGAGGGACATCGCGAGCTGATAAAACGGCTGGATCCCTTTTTATTCACACATCTGATCAAAGATGAGAGCACAGACGGAACAAATACAAGATAGATTTTGTTCATAGAATATTATTTCTATTGCTCAAGGAGAAACACGAACATATTTATGGATTAAAAGTGACAGCTAATTTGGCGTTTACTTCCCAAGAAGCCCAAGATTCAAGATTCAAGATCCACTTAGTCCCGGTATCCAACCCAATGTCAAAGCTCAAGCTTGCTCCCTTGCCTAGCTCAGCCGGATTCTCGCGCGGAGATAAGACCTCCAAAGACCGAGAACCGCCACTACCTTTGCCTAGGTACACAGCAGAGGCTTCTCGCGGTTCGGCCATAAGACTACGAAATATATTCATACGATTTAAACTTTCCTTGACGAGCTTAACATGGTTGTTAGAGTATGAGAATATGGCCCACAATCATGATTGCTGACCAAGCTTATCAAGAAATTGTACTTGAATGGCTTGATGTTATCCCGAACGTTGGTAGTGCTAAAGTTCCCGGTGGAGAGACGTCTCTCCGTCGGCACGATCTTAGCCTTCCGCCTTCTCGTCTGCGGTCAATATAAAAAGGTGTAAGTAAACTGGTGTGCTTCTAACCATCGAAAATTCCATCTAGACACTCAAACAACCAAGACATCACCACAACAACAACAATGGCAGACCAACCCAAGTCAATCTACCTCACCGCCGATGGCAAACTCATCGTCCAATCCGTCACGGAGAACTACACCCCCCAGGAATCAGAATGTCTGATTAGAGTCAAGTACTCAGGCATCAACCCATGCGACTTCAACTTCTTCTACATAGGCCTTAACTCCTTCGTCACCGGCTTCGAGCTGTCTGGTACTGTCGAACAGACAGGTCCGAACTCCCCCTTTGTCGTGGGAGATGCTGTTTGCGGCATTGCTCCCGTTGCGTTTCCGATGCCGACCTCACTAGGAACCCACCAAGACTTGGCTATCGCCAGATCTGAGCTCCTTTATAAAGTACCTGAGGGTTTATCGCTGAAGGATGCTGGCGTCATCTGCATGGCAGCCCACACCGCCGTCGATGCCTTGTTCAACAGCATTGGACTTGGCTTCCCTGCCGCGGGTATATCGGGTCTTGATCCAGCTGGAAAGGGGATTCTCATTTGGGGAGGCGCCAGTAGTGTGGGCAACATGGCTATCCAAATCACCAAGGCTGCTGGCATCGAGTTCATCTTTGCGACAGCCTCGGCCAAAAATCACGCCACCCTCAAGCATCTCGGAGCTACTCACTGTTTCGACTACAAGAGCCCCACCGTTGTGGAAGACATCCAGCAAATGCAAAAGACACTCGGGGTGAAGCTGAGCATGGCTTTTGATACTGTTGGCAAGGGCGCCATGGGACACGCCTCCGCTGAAGGAGAAAGCACCCCCTCGTTGGCAAAGAGGGCTTTGTTGGCTGACCAATCCGAAGAAATTCGCCTTGTCTGTACCCTCCCCGTTGCGGCGGATCCGGACTACAAGTTTTGTACGTCGTATCGTCCCAGTGGCAGTCTCACAGCCATGGGAGCGCCCCAGGACCCAGAGGCACCCAAGCGCGTTCGTACAGTCATGGAGTATCTCTTAAAGACGGCGGATAGAACTGTCAAGCTGCCAGTTGTCACCACTGTCGTTGGAGCCCAGGCAGGAATCGAGGCGATCAACCGGGTCGCCCGCGGGGATGCGAGCCAGGAGAAGCTGGTCCTTGAACACCCTCTTCAAGGTTAGGTGATAAGCATGTAGTGAGCATTATTACAATTGAGAAGCGCTAGATTATGTAGGACTAACCTATGAGTCTTCACTTAATTTACACCCTCCACTTGCAACAAGACCTTGGCTCGACCACCTCGAGCGATCGCGAAGGTTGGACATGACCATCAAATCTCTGAATCTATCTAAACCAAAAGAACCGCCAGAAGAGAAACTCCCAAGCCAAGGAAACTACCGGTGATCCTGTTTCCAGGGGAGGAACCCACGACAGCGATTGTTGGCTCAACAACTCTAGTTGGCTCAGAACCATGTGGCACTACCACGACCGCTCCTGTGACAGTGATCTCAGGACCACCCAGAGTCAAAGTCGTTCCACTATAGACAGCGACAGTTGCAGGAGCGTACGTAGTTTGGTCGTCTGTGACTCCAGCGGCTGGAACGGCGTAGGTAGAGGTCTTACCGGCCTCGACGTCAACGATCTCGAGGCCAGCTGTTCCAAGGCGGACAATCTGCTCGCCGGTCATGGTTGAGACGACACGTCCAGAATACTCTGTGGGGTCAATTTCGGAGTAGTCATCCTTGGGATTCGAGTTGTTCTGGCCGTTACCGGCGGAACTGCCGTCATTGGAGGAACTACCATCACCGGAGGAACTGCCCTCGGACCCGGGTGCGGCCGAGGATGAGTCGCCGTCTTCAGAGTCATCCTGGCCAGCACCAGCATCAGAATCATTGGAGGGGTTGCTTCCCGAAACGCCCTTGGTATCCTCTCCCTCAGAGCCCCCAGAGCCAGGTTGTGAGCCATCCTGACTGGCATCGGCATTAGAGCCCTCGGATGGAGTGCCTGCCGAGCCAGGCTTGGTGTTCTCTGCCTCAGAGGATGAGTCGTCCTGGCCGGCAGCGGCACCAGAATTCTCAGAGGGAGTGCTTCCAGAACCACCGTTGGTGTTTTCTCCCTCAGAGCCAGGTTGTGCGCCAGCTTCGGCATCGGAATTCTGGGAGGGCGTGCTTGGTGAAGCAGGGTTGGTGTTCTGTTCCTGATGACCAGGCTGTGAGCCACCCTCGCCGGTCTCACTATCAGAATCCTTGGAGGGAGTGTTTGGTGAAGCGGGCTTGGTCTTCTCTGGCCCAGACCCGGGACCCTCGATCGTCTTGCCCCCCTCCTCACCTCCATTTCCACCTACAGTTGGCTTCTCGCCCTCTGCCTCGGTCTTGCCAGGCTCTGGCTTTTCTTCTTCTTCTTCCTCCTCTGGGGTATTCTTGGTAGGTTCTGGGTTAGAGGGTTCCACTTTGGTCGGTCCTGGCTCAGGGGCAGCGGTAGCCTTGGTCGATGCGGCTGTTGTCTTTGGGTTGGTGTCCGCCGTTGTTGCTGTAACCGGGATCAAGTTGTCAAGAGGCTTCACGGCATATGGAGGGTCGAAGAGTCCAAATTTGTTGTTTTTGATACCACAGTGCTTCCAGTAAGGGTATCCCCACCGCTTTGCATCCATTGGGACAGCCAGGAAGGGGTTGCAACGAGTATCATCGTCTTTGACAGGGGCGGTTTGGGTCGCTAGATGCGTCCTGTTGTAGTTGGCGTCGCAGTCTATTCCCAAGTCACTGAGGTACAGCTGCCGTGTCGATCTTCGTGTGGTCGCGTCTTCGGAATCCATGTAGGGTACGAGGGTTGAAACCTGATCCAGATCAAAGCCGAAGATTGCTCGGCTGGTTGATGGCCCGAGGGACCACATTCATTCCAGCCGTACAGGGTGTTGACAATCATGTAGACAGACGGCGAATGGCTATCATTGTTAGCCGGGAGTCTGAGTGATGACTTGGTCAACTAGGACTTACAACGTGTAGTCGGTTTCGGTGTCGACGAATGTAGATGGGTACGAGTGGTTGCCATTGGTGGGCCAGTAGATTAGATCGACAGTACCGGCATACCTAGTCACAGGTTAGCGGATCTCGCCGCTTGTTTGGCGTTCCAACTGACATGCTGCAGTAAGGAGAGTTCCAGAGAGTCTCGCCATCGGTGGTGTTGATATATGAACAGGTGTTCACTGTAATGCCATTCTCGTCGATGGATGGAGCTGCAGTGATCGTAACAGATTCACTCTGTGTTGTGATGGTGCTGGCCGTCGAGTTTGAGGGGGTGATGGCAACAGCTGCGGCAGTTAGACAACCCCTATTTCGGCTCGAAGTGTGATTTCCATACCATGAACATGCTGAGCACCAATAGCTAGCAGCCCCAGAAGTGTCAACATCATTAGAATAGAACCAAAGTCGCGCGGAAATGCAAATCGAACAAAATCAACAACTTGAGAGCGAGTGAAAGTAAAGAGCGACGGTGATCTTAGCAAACTCAATAGCTAAGCGAAGTTTACGGTTGACAGAGGGCAACGCTCTAGTAAAGAGAACGGATAAGGATAGCCGTTCTCATCCACAAGCCCGGTTATTCACTGCTGTTTGTTGGGGGCCAAACCGCCAGGAGTGGTAACGGTGGATACTGCGGCTGAGAATTGGGCTAGTGAAGTCACACCCTCCACCAGGCTCAGACCGCCACGCAGCCTGATCTGAGATTTCCCCTGGACCCTGAAGCACCGGAGATTCACATTGAGCTAAGCCCTACGCCCGGTTAACGTGAGTTGACAGGCGTAGGGTTACTTTTGAACCAGAGTCTTGAAACTTCTGTCAATCAAGGGGTTGGTCGAGCCAATTGCAAACACAACCATCAATCAGTTTATAGACAAGAACAACAACATCAGGCTCTAACCCATGGCGCATACCTGCCTGACGATGTTGAGTTTTAATGCCTCATGTATTGACTACTGTGCCTTTGCTGTCGTGGCTGTTGGCTTGATGCCAATAATGCAGATAACAAGAAGAAAAACAGACAAAATGTACCCGCCTCGGTTAACAACCGACAAGGGGTCAAGACAGCCACACCGGCTTCTAGTGCTGATTCTGGATAGTAAAAGCGGTAATATGGGCACGAAGGAACACTTCGGCGCGGGTTTAATTAGACCAATGCCAAGCCCATGCAGGCTCACAGCCTGCTTCTTACCCCTGGGATAGTGCATCCCGACAGCCGAGCCTGATTTTCTGTCCAAGATCCAGTATCTCGCGATGGCGCTGTGGGAAGGTTCTTTGGATTTTACTCTTCTTTAGCATCATCGGAGGCAAATATGTCATTACGGCACCATCCCTTGGCAGCTGCAGTAGCAAGCTTACTATTGGCCTCATTACCAGCTTGTCAAGCCAGCAGCCCTTCAGCAATCGTTATCCCCCCTAGTCAGTACTTGTAAGTTTCTTGTGCACAAGTTGGAATGAGATCTTGGTTTAACACCTACCCAGCGAGGGGAATGATGGCCCTTGGAGTAGTTTCAACGTGCGAGTCGGTACAACACCCCAAGATGCCCGAGTTCTCGTGTCCACAGCCGCACCAGAGACGCTGGTGATTCTTTCGGAATATGGCTGCTCAGAAAGGATCTTTGACGATGTCCCTACGAATTGCGCTGTTTCGCGAGGCAACCTATTCAACCCAAACGAGTCCTCGACATGGCATAATCTTGGCGTCTTCGGTATCAATGATGGAGAAGTCGGTCTAGGGGCAAATCTGGGATATCAACAGCCGGCGCAATTTGGCTTGGATGTCCTTGGTATCGGCCTTGTGGATGGAAGTGGAGGGATTACCTTGAAGAATCAAACTGTTGGTGGTATTGCTACGGCATCTCCGTTCTACCTGTGAGCTGTGACGATCCATGATGCAGTCCCCGATAGCTGACTTGAATCTAGGGGAATCTTTGGCATCAACAACCAGCCGTTGAACTTCACAACCCTTGGCAACTTTTCTGCACCTTCGTTCATTACCACACTCAAAGACCAAAAGCGCATCCCATCTCTCAGCTGGAGCTACACCGCAGGCGCAATCTATCGTGAGTGGCTTGGTCTTGTACATGTGTTGATTATTAACATGCTCTAGGTCTGAAAAAGGTCTATGGTCAATTAATCTTTTCCGGCTACGATATCTCTCGTTTCACCGAAAACGCCGTCACCTTCACCATGGCTAACGACATCACCCGTGATCTTGTGGTAGCACTTCAAGCCATTACCTACAGCGGCGCTGATCAAGCCTCTCTGCTATCTTCACCAATCAATATTTACATTGACTCGACTGATCCGAACATCTGGCTACCAAAATCAGCTGTCGAAGCCTTTGAAACCGCATTCGACCTCACCCTTGACGAAGACAGCAACCTATACCTGATAAATGATACACACCACAACTCGCTTCTCAAGTCGGACGCTGAGGTCTCCTTCCGCTTGTCAGATGTTCTCGATGGTGGCGATACCGTTACAATCACACTGCCTTACAAGGCGTTCGCGCTCCGAGCAGAATATCCATTGGTTGAGAAGAGTAGCTATTACTTCCCTCTCAAGCTGGCCGCCGACGAGTCACAGTACACACTTGGACGGACCTTCCTGCAAGAAGCGTAAGCTGTTCCCAGACACTATTGTTATGTGACCGATACCAACAATGGTATAGCTATTTAACGGCCGACTACGAACGACACGTTTTTAACGTATCACAGTGCACTTGGGATGGGGGAGCAGAGGAGAATCTCGTCACCATTCTTCCCAAGAGCTCCCAGTCTAGTTCGAATTCTGATGACGGAAAAGATTCAGACCCGTCAGATGACGATAAATCTCCCGACAACATGGAACAGAAATCATTGAGTACTGGTGCAATCGTCGGCATTGTTATTGGAGTCGTCGCTGCTATCGCTGCCGTTGTAGCCTTCTTCATAATCCGGAGACGTCGGCAGCCCGCAAAGCAACCGCTACATGGGCCAACGCGAAATGATGAGACTGATACAAGCGCAGACTCTCCTGGGTTCGGCAAGAGCGAGTTGCATGCGGATGCCATCGAACTCAGACCCCCTCCAGAACTAATGGGCGACGTTAATCACCTCCATGAACTACATTCTGAATCAAAAGATGCGGTAGGCCAGACGGGTAGAGGCTCTCCATTATATGAGCTCGTGGGGAGCGATGTGCCAAAGGTTCCGGCAGAGTATAGTAATCAGCCATCTCCGGCTCCATCAGTGGTCGATGGTGTGGAAGGAGAAAACCGTTCAACTAGCCCTTTGACACAAGCCAGCTCAAAGAAGGGTGATAATCTTGAGGTTCCCAAGGCATAAACTGGTCGGGTTGGGTTTATGTTGGCAGAGGGAATGCAGGCGTTATCTAGATTGGGTGTAAGTCATGTCTAGTAGTATTATAAAGGTGCGAGTGTTTACTTTGCATGTAGGGTTCTCCTGCGAGGGCATCACGTTTACCCAGAACCGTGACAACCCCTGAGCTGGTGATCTTTTACTTGTTAAGGCTTAGTGGCTGTTTTGATCGTCCCCACATGGAATCGGTCTAGAACCCTCAGGGGTTACTGTCACTCTGCAGCCAAGACAGCCACACAGCCATCGCGTGCTCACCCCACTGCTAAGGCACTATCTGAGTGCCCTGGAACTGCTGTGGGCGGCTGATACTGTTACATTGTCGCCTGAGTAGGCTTAGTGGTCTACTCACCACAACTGGTCATGACCCTTGTCGAAGAAGCGATAGAGATATGTGCATTTTTAGCTTTGCAACGTATTCTTCCAAGAACTCTTTCCAAGACTGTTGGAGTATGCTATGTGCTCTCAATACGCCGTTGGCTTCATGTCTTCATGCAGATAAGAATAATAATAACGAGACGCACAATAATCTCTCAAACAGGGAGCCCTTGTTTCATCTGGCGCCATCTGAACCGTCTATTTACCCTAAAGGACAAGTCTATGTATATCTTTTCCCACGCATCTAATCAAACACGTCCATTACATACCGCACATTCCTCTGTTCATCAAACCACTTCTTAGCCTCCTCCAGGCCCATCTCACCACCGGATCTCTTTTCCATCTCCGTCTTCAACTTAATCATAACCTCTCTCACCGAATCAGCCACCGCTCTTGAACCACATACATAGACGGTAGCTCCCTTCTCCCAGAGTTGGATAAAGTCTTCCTTGTCTTGCCAGATCCGATCTTGGACGTGTTTGCATCCGTCTCCGTGTCGGCTGTACGCTCGTCGAACGTCTACCGCACCGAGCTTCTGCCATACATCGAACTCGTCGTGGTAAAGATCATCTTGATCAGGAGCGCGACAGCCGAAGAAGAGCAAACCCGGGGCGAGCTTACGACCTGATTCGATCATGATGGCTCGCTGTTGGATGAAACCCCTGAACGGTGCAAGTCCTGACCCAGCCGCAATGCAGATGATCGGAGTCTGTTCTGGGTTGGATGGGAGGCTAAAAGCAGCAGGCGATGAGCGAATGGCCACTTGTAGCGTGTCGCCGTCAGCCAGAGAGTCGAGATAAGAAGTTGCAACGCCGTTGTAGATGCCTTGGCCTGATGACGCTGGCCCCTTGAGCACGGAAAAGGTGATTGTCGCGCGAGACTGGTTCCATAGTGGAGATGAGGAGATGGAGCTAGAAAGCAAAGTCAGCAAGAGATGCAGTGTCGTGACATGAGACGGAGCACTTACTACTGGCGAATCCGAATGGATGGCAACATCTGCAAGAAGTCTCCGATGGGTAGATCAACGGAGGGGTACCGTTCAAGGAGTTCCAGAACTGATACACGCTTGTTGCTGATCTCCTCGACGTATCTTTCCTCGGACAGGGAGGTAAGAGCAGCTTTGGTGTCTTCATTAGACGCCGCCTCAGCTATGGCAAGTAGGTTCTTTCATAGTCAGTTAGAATTCTATCACGCATAACTTTTCCTGTTCATTCACTTACCCTTTTCGTGGCCGGCTGCGAAAGCTCCACGTAGGAGCTCAACACATCTAATGCTGACACAGACGTGTCGGTGGGGAGAACAGTCGGCGTACTGCTCGAGATCTCAAGATGAGCATCCATTGGAAGCTTGAATCTCCTCAATGCCCGACGAACAACTTCCTGTGGGTTGATAGGCAGAACGGCAAGGTAGTCTCCGGCCGTGTACTGAGTGCCTTCAGGCAGTTCTACTTCGATATGCCTCTTCTTGGACTTGGTATCAGTGCTGCTTGTGAGGACCTTGGTTTCGACAACTGTCGCCTCCTTGACATCCTGACGGAGGGTGAGAGTTCTAAAGTTGGAGCTCTTGACGCTCAATCCCTTGTCTGCGGAACTCTTCTTGGACTCGGGGTTGTAACGCGCCTCGAGGGCAGGCCACAAAATGTTGTCCTCCCATGCCTCAAAGTCGCTGAAGACCATATTCTCAGATGCATCGGTAAGACCAATGTTGACAAGTCGAGTAGCACCAAGCTGCTCAAGATTACTGTCCACGAGCTTGGGAATGCGATGGAAAGTCTGGACCCAATCCTTGTGACCACAGCCAAAGACGGCATATGAGACACCCTCGAGTGGCTTGGTCTCTTGATCAGCCTTCTCAACCCAGGCAACAAAATGCCCGGCGTTGTCGGGAGGCTGGCCCTCGTATGATGCGGTGACGATGACAACAGGCTGATCTGTGGGCAAATTTCCATTTGCCGTGTCAAGACAGTCTATCTTGGTGACGTGGAACCCGTGCTCTGCAGCGTCGGTTGCGACTCTCTGCGCCAAAGACTCACATGTTCCACTATTAGATCCGTACAAGACCGTCATAGGGACACCATCCTTAGCATCAGAAGACTTGCCATTCACCCCATTTGCCTCTTCCCTTTCAGAAACAGGCAAACCGGCCAGACGACGCTCAAGACTCGTCGGCGTAAGGTTGTCTCTCAGGATCGCTCGCATGTGCATATCCTTCGGCTTAATAGTCAACGTCTGTTTGAATCCAAGCTCATAGCTAGGATCAAGAACAAAGTTGAAATTTTGCAAGAGCATAACCATGACGAGCAGGGCTTCCTGCCAGGCAAAAGGCCTTCCGATGCAGGCTCGCATACCATTACCAAAGGGTTTCCATGAGTTGGGAAACTCCTTGTTCAGCCTGGCAAAGTTGTCATCAAACATCCGTTCTGGTTTGAACTCGTTTGCATCGTCTCCAAAGACCGTAGGATCGAGTTGTGATTTTGCGAGGAGGTTGAGAATGGTTTCTCCAGCCTTGACGGGATACTTGCCTCCAAGCAGGGTATCTTCGAAAGCCTCGACCGTAAAGAGGGGGATAGTGGCGTTGATGCGCAGAGTTTCTCGCAGGACACCGTTCAGATACGGGAGCTTGGAGAGGTGTCCAACTTGGATGGGCCCCTTGCCGACGACTTGATCTACCTCTTTCTGAGCAAGCTGGTAAGCTTCTGGGTGTGTGAGAAG
Source organism: Fusarium vanettenii 77-13-4 (assembly GCF_000151355.1). Classification (NCBI taxonomy): domain Eukaryota; kingdom Fungi; phylum Ascomycota; class Sordariomycetes; order Hypocreales; family Nectriaceae; genus Fusarium; species Fusarium vanettenii. The sequence continues at coordinate 79,595 of NW_003315829.1, forward strand.
CTGATAGAAAGCAAACGAAAGCAGCCCGGAAGTGGTTTCGTGCCCAGCAATGAGGAAGGTGATCAAGTTGTCCATGATACTCTCGTCGGTCATCTTCTTGCCGGTTTTCGTGTCCACGCCCTCAAGCATTGCCGTCAAAAGGTCCTTTCGTGTACTTCCCCCTGCTTTTCGGGCGTCGAGAACCTCCTTGGCGGTACTTCTCATGGTTTCGATATCCTGCTGATACTTCCGGTCGCGCTCGCGGTAGACGATTCCAGGCAAAGGCAGTCGTCGAGGCTTTTCTCCAGCCTCTGTGAGAAAATCACCCATCGCTTCGATAAAGGGGTGCAGAACTGGGGAGTAGTAGCTGTTGAATCTGTAGCCCATGGAACACAAAGCCAGTGTGTCGAGAGTGAGACGAGTAAAGTCATCCGTCACCATGATGGGAGAATCAGGTCCGTATCGTGCCCACTTGAGAGCAAGTTGGGAGGCAATGTCGTGCATTTCGTCAAACATGCGCTGAATTGACAAGGGGCCGAAAGCTGGCATGAGCACTCTGTGGGCGATCCCCCAGTTCTCCTCTCCAAGTTTCGCCTGCGTTCATATTAAAATATACTGTGTTACTGATATTGGGTGAGACACTAACAGTAAAGAGTCCATCGTGAACGCCTTCTCGAATTTCCTTGAAAAACATTAGTTGCAGTCCAAGAACGCTGAGAACAGGTCGTGGCCTACAGTGAGTGCTGAATTGACACACTTCTTGAAGCGCTTCTCATTGCACGTCTCATTGACCAAAGCTTGCGTGGAGACGATGACGACAGTTCGTCCAGGGAATTTCAAACGGTAGATCTCGCCTTAGAACAAATGGTTAGTTCATTTTGGTTGCCTCTCATTTGCCAGGTCAAACTCACCATGCTGCTCAGCAAGCGACACCATAGACCCCAATGGGAACTCGGGATCAATAGATTTGATGTTGCCTAGCAAAGGCAAGCCCGCAGGCGTTGGAATCTCGACTGTTTCGGCCATGATGCTTAGTTTGTAAGGAAAAGGATTCGTTCGTTATTGACGCAATCTTTTTATTTTACGTGATAAGGAACCCCTGAATCAAAGTTTTTTAAGTGCCTCGGCTCATGGCGAATGCATTGGCCAGTGCCGCTCCGACGTCACAATCTTCAAGCTCAACAAGAAGAGCCTCATCATTTTTATCGGCGGCGTAACCATTGGAAGTAATATCTCCGGTTTCGTATTGACGTGTCGGTCTAAATTGTTGGGCTAGTGCTCCGATAGGGTCCACTTAGTCCCGGAGTGCCGAGGCTCAAGGGGCGATCATCGGAGTTTTCTAGAATCACGACAGAAAGACATAAAGTCCGGACCTTGTAGAGATAACATTCTCTTAGAACCCCTTGTATTGTTTCTGGGTTCTCCTTCCGATATAGGGAATGCCTCCGAGCCGACAATAGAATCATGATAACATTATCATATCCAGTACCGAACCCCGAACCTAGGAAGAACCTCCTGAAAAGTCATCCGCAATGAACGTTGTGAATGGCGTCCAAAAAGCCGAAAAGATTCCCGTGGACGCAAAATCATAACCCTCAGAATCATCAAGCCATCGCGTGCTCTCAATCCCCTGCGTCTCAGGCACAACCGTCGGCTCTTGTGAAGCATCCTCGGCTTCCTGTCGAGTCTTCTCGACCATGCTTCTGGCGCGGTCGAATAGTTTGTACGCCGCGTCGGCCGAGATATAAGACTTTCGCATCCCATCTAAAGCCAGCATGCAAAGCGCCAGGTTATGCCTTGCCAGTTGACTCGACGATTGCTTCGATGACGTCAGTTCAAGCAGGTGGACCTGCATTGGCGGGCCAAGGGCAAGGATTCTAGTCAGCCGTTAGTGGGACGGGACAGTACCACGAGGTTCTGGAGCACGTACGCAACTGTCTGGGTGAACTTTATCAGATCTTCCGCCATCATCGAGTTGACAGCACTAGTTGCATCAGAAGCCGCCGCCCGAACTTTACCATTCGCCAATGTCTGCCAAGAGTCGACATTGTGTTCGGGAACGCCATGCGGCATTTCGCGGAGGAACGGTCGGTAAAGAACTATAATTGCCGCCCTACACCGAGTTAGCTTCTGCCTTGTTCACCGTTCCAAAACACTCACTGGACATGAAGGCGAAATTGGTATAAATGGGACGCTAGAACTGGACTTTGATCGTAGTTTCCGTCCGGGAACCAGTTGGCACGGATCTCATTCTCATCTCTCTCAATGTCGTTCCTTGAAGGCTTTGCTCCCTTGATGGTATAGTTGGTCGACAATATTCTCCCCAAGACGCGTGTTACTCTGATCAAGCCTAGCCAAATGCCAAGCAAAGTGCCAAGTTGCTCGGGTAAGTAGTACCGATATTCCGGCGGGCACACGGGGCTGGCGTCATATGGTCCAGGCATCGGAGTTGAGCAGTGATCCAGAGAGATGCGCATGGGTCGGCCTTGGCCCAATGAGAGCCATACTTCGCGGTAATAGATACACCACCACAGACGGCGCCACGACGGTTGAATGCCCTCACGCGCCGGGGATGTAAGCATGTGCAGTCCAATGGTATGAGACAGACTAAGAGCGATGCCGTTCCAATGCCAAGGTCCCATGCGATCTTCGGCATTGGCGTAAAAATGTCCCATGAGGAACACGGACTGAATCAGTGTAAGTTTACTCTTTTCATAATCTGCATCATACAATGCCTGTAAGATTATTAGTAAAGCCGGGTGAAATGTAAGGGGGAAAGTGTGGCTCTCTCACGCACCTTGGCTCGCTGATATGCCGTCCGCTTAAACGCAAGCTGGGAGTCATAGAAACTTTCCGCAAACAACTTGTCATCGATGAACTATGTGAGCTGTTAGAATTATCCATAATCAATATTTAGAAAACGCACGCTCGCGGCAGACACAAACATGCTCCACAGAAGCAACAAGCTGAGATGGCCTTTGCTATACTTGTTGAAAAAGTCCTCGGGGTCTAGGACCGGCTCAAAGGGATGGGCGTGGTGGAAGTAAGCTTTCACGAGGGCTTCTCTTAGCTCGCGAGGAGGTAAAGAAAAACATCCTTTGAACCGAAGGTACTCTATCTCCTCTGGCCGAAGAGACTCCATTGAAGGCGTAGCTACAAAAGCATGGTTGCTATTTGTTGACCGCTGAGGGTTGCAAATGTCTATGACAAAGGCGGGTCCTCGTTTATCACCTATATCCTGTCAGGACCGCTCGTTGTAAAGGTTCATGAGCGGTCTGCGTACCTGGGTAGAATGGAACTCGGTTGACATGGCTCTCACCCTCCTCGAGAGTCTCGGCCCATGCTGAAGTGTCATTGGCGATAGCGGATGAAGCCGGTGTGTCGAAACTTTCGATGTGCTCTGGCTGATGAGACTCTTCTGATGGAACCGTCGGAGCTTCGTAACCAGCGGCCTCATGTCCAACGGCAATGGTTTCCCGACTGGCCACATTAGAAGGGTGATTTTGAGTCTGAGACAAGTGGTTTGGTGGCGTATTGCCATCAAGCTCACTAGGTCTCTCCCATTGGGGTTGCTCATAGTCTGTTGCTACAACGACGGTACCGTGCTGTGGGCTCTCGGATTGCGACGTTTGGACTTCTGGGGTTGGGTGTCCGTGTTGAGAGGGGCCTGGACTATCTTGCACCTCCGATCCAGGCACTTCAGACAAAAGATCCGTATTTCTGGAACTCATAAGCAATCTTAACCATCTCGGATGATAAGCATTCTTACCGTCTCCGCTTGCGGCTTTGTATCTCGCACAGGACGTTGTCCACGGCACAGTTGGCGCACGGGGGACCGGACAAGGTGACTGTGCACCTGGCCTTGCGAGCATTGCATGCCTTGCATGCTACGTGGGCCCTTCTATGCGGCCTGTCATTGCTTAGCGGCATCGTGTTTATCGCTTTTCGTATGGTTGTTGTGCGAGGATGAGGATAGAGTCTGTGAGGAGGATGGAGCCGAGGTAGTTATCTTTGTAAGCGGGACATACACTCTAACCGTTAGTCCGAGTTTTAGGTAGATTTACGGTTTGCGCGAATCCTCCTCTTTGACAACGTATGCCGCCGGCAGTATCGAAGCTCTTTCTCTATGTTCTCGCTAATTGAACCGATGAATCAAGATATTACACTTCCATACTTCCCCAGCACCAAACAGGCAAGCACACTTTGGGGTGTTCACTACTACAGCAGCAATGTCAAGCATGTGAGCGGGCTAGCTATTCGGCTAGTTTGAGCGCCAAGGTTGGACCTGTAGCAAAGTCGAAAGAGCGTGGCATCCTGAAAGTCCGCGTCCGGGACCTTGTTAACCTTGAAGTCCGCTCTGGAGCCGTCACTCAGGTCCGAGGATCCCAAGTTGGGCCATGCGATGGGGTGCTCAGCGGTTGGGGAAGGATCGGATAGTGCAGACGGGGAATGCATGCCCAGGCGTAGGGTGGTGACTCGAATCACCTCGGCCATATGTGGGTCTCGGCCAACTCTAACCACCTATCACCGATCAACGGTACAAGACGTCGATATTCTGGCTGTGATGTCTTCCTTCTTTACCTCGATGTATCAGAGGCCTCGGTAACCCTTGATACTACCCCGCGTCTCACATGGAGCTATTAATCATAGTATAAGTATATCTTCTGTTGATTGTCTGACTTGATTTAAGCTACCACTCCAGCCAATGCTATCAAGATGGCGTCGTCTACTTCCCCTGACTCGTACTCTTCTCTCTCCCTCAAGGACATCTCAGTCTCTCATGTGCCGGCCGACTCTCCCACAGCGACCAAGGTCCTCGTTGTGGCTTTGAACCGACCCAACAAGTACAATGCTGTAACCGAGAACCTTCTCAATGAGCTTGAGACAGTCTACAACCTGATCAACACCGATGAAAGAGTTCGCGCAGTTGTTCTTACCGGTAACGGCAAGGCTTTCTGCGCAGGCGCTGACTTGGAGGTCGGCTTCTCCGGATTGCTAGCTCACAAGAAGAACCCAGAAGCTTTCAACAAATTCCGAGATCAGTATGCTCACCTCTATACCTAACAAGTTTCGAATTACTAACTACTCAGGGGCGGCCGAGTTGCGCTTCTCATTGCAAAGTGCATCAAGCCAACCATTGTCGCGATCAATGGCCCCGCAGCTGGAGTTGGTCTCACCATCACCCTCCCCGCGACCATCCGTGTTGGCTGGTCAGAAGCCAAAGTTGGCCTGCCGTTCTCACGCCGAGGCTTGACTCTCGAGTCATGCAGCGCTTTCTTCCTCCCCAGACTGGTCGGTCTGTCGAATGCAATACATTTGGCCACCACGGGCTCGACATACCTTGCCTCTGATCCGCTGGTTAGCGGCTTGTTCTCCAAGTTGCTTCCCACGCCGCAAGAGACTGCCTCTTACGCTGTAAAACTTGCAGCCGACATTGCCGAGAACACATCCCTGGCCAGTACCAAGTTGATGCGCGACATGATGCTTTACTGCCCGCCCACGCCGGAGGAGACACATGTTTTGGATTCCAAGATTTTCCTTCATTCGGTGGGCACCAAGGACAACGTGGAGGGTATCAAGAGCTTCATGCAGAAGAGGAAGCCCGAGTTTAGCGGAACCATTAACCCCAGTGAGTTCCCCTCCTGGCCGTGGTGGGATGTTGCAGAGAAGAAGGAGAAAAACGCCAAGCTCTGAGTGCGATACCGGCTGCCGTCCGAGGGACAAATAAGAATGTATTCAATAAGCAGTCCATTTTCTCTATTGCTCTACTTTCGTGCCCTCTGAACCGTGTAGAATGCCAGCCCTTCCTGCGAGGTGCTAAAAGTCACCATGCTACCAGCCGGGAAAAAGTAGACGTCTCCTTTCTTTGCCACTGACTTACTCCCAGCACCATCCACCATCTCAAACACGCCGTCAAGTACGACAAGAGTTTCGTTGTATGGATATTTCCCAGTCAGAGACTCGCCTGCAGTCATCCGGAAGAAGCCGCATGACAGGGGATCTACGGAGGAAGCATCCCTAAAACAACCCATTAGCACGGACTAAATCTTCGGTTTGAATATGTAATTCTCATAAACATACGTTCCGTATATATCGCCCAAGAAGGCGTTTTTTGTGCCTGCAACTTGGGGACACTGGAAGGAGTCTTGGGCATTTGGGAAATGCACTATCGGAGTCAGGAATGAGCCAGACATTGTAAAAAAAGCAAAATGTGCTGAATTAGGGCAACTGTGTCTTATCAGTCGTGCGGTGCATTAAGGGCTACTATGTAGTGAGTTTTGAAGCTCATGGGAGATAAAATATTTATGATCGGTTGGTCTTCATTTCTACCACAAATTCGGCAAAAAATTGCGATCCCCCTTAGCATTACCCACCTTTCGCTTATGGGCTAAGTTTCCCGGGTTAGATACCATAGCTCTTTACTGCAAGCGGTAAAAATGGTAATCATGCCGCCACCTCGATGGAAGGGAAAATCTACCTCCTTTCGTCGCCCGTCCTGTCGTCATAGAGTCAAGGCCAACGGCTATGAAGTCGACGGAATTAATGGATCCATACGAACTTGCTCTAAGAGATATGGGCCTCTTTTGACACCCCCTTTATAGTAGAAGCCATTCTTCTTATCAGCGACTGGTTTGGCCTCTCTTACAATATTTATCTTTGAGTGCAAGTTGTAGACGAGTGCCTACGTATCATAGCCATGACACATGCCAACGGGACAAGATGCAATTGGTTGCCCTTTGGCTCCCTACAATACCGTAACCAAAGATCAAAGATTGAAAGTTGCACATGGCCCAAAACAAGAGTTTCCATGCCAGAAGTTCTGATATGTTGCAACCATTGCGAGGACTTCAATTCTTATATGTTTGTAGAAGACATCAGGCACAGGAGCAGAAACCACGAGTTTCAATGAATAACAACACCGATCCCATTGCAGGTTATTGAAGTGACCCAGTTAGCAGCTAATAAATGTATGAAATTAAGCCGGGACACCTTCAATCTCATCATGACGGCCCACTGGAGGTTCAAATGCCTTCTTGCCCCTAAAGACCCAGTCCACTACCGCAATAAGAAACACAATGCCATAAACCACGGAAACGTAGTTCATGTCTTGGGGCGTTATTAGCGCGAGACATCAAGGTAGGCAAGGATTTAAAACTGACTGCTTGCCTCGACTGGTTGATAAGCCGGGAATGAATACCTACATCGGTCTTCACGTTAGCACACTGTTATCACAAGGGCGATTATAGAAAGCAACCAGCACTCACATGACAAATGTGAAGAGAACCCAGCAGAGAAGGACGATATTAGAGACTAGTCCGAAGCGACCCAACCAGAATGGGCCATGAGCTATGTTTTCGCGGCCTCGGATTAGAAGAAATGTGATGGGAATCGAGTAAGACAAATAGGGGAGTACAATGCATCCTGAAAGAATGCTTCTAAATGTTAGCGTCGATGAAATAGTTGTTAAAGCGGCATCATACCTGTTGAAAGCCGCAATAGACGCGAGATAGAGGCAGCCCAAGATGGACGCCAAGACACAGCTTGTTGCGTGGGCATTCAATGGCACGCCTAGACGGGGATGAATTCGTGCAAGGAAGTTCGAGAAAGGCAGACCGCCATCTCTAGCGAAACTCCAGCACAGTCTGGATGACCATGTATGGCAGGCAGCCAAACAACCCGCGCCAGTGCAGATGATGAGCGCTTCAAGGGCAATGGCGCCGCCTTTGTGTCTAAGTGCCTGATGGAAGAGTTCCAGCATGGGTACTCCGGTTACGGTTGTTGACACCAACTCAAAGTTAGTCAGGCTGAAGAGCATGGAGATGATGAAGCCAAATGACGTGATGAAGCCGATGGTTACGGTCCCCATGATGGCGATCGGGACCATCTTTTCAGGGCTGTGCACTTCCTCGGCCAAATGAATGGCCGTGTCCAGGCAAGAAAATCCCCAATTGACATTGATGAGGCCAACGATGACGGCAATGCCGTTCTGAGTCCATCCAGTATTGTTGATGAACGTGGCAAAGACAAACTTTGGGTCCTGGTGTGTTTCTGCCGAAGCCGGAACGGCTATCAGAATCACGGCAAACGAGATGAGGGTTGTGTATAGTGAGATCGAGGCGATGGTTGGGAGGAGTTTCCCAACACAATTAAAGAGGAAGATGAAGGCGTTGGCCAGTTGATAACACACGACAACATGCCACGTCTTGATTTCGCTGGCAAGGAGTATTAGAACTTTCTGCTTGGCTAAGTGACAGGATAAGCGACTCACAAGTCGGGGTGAGACAATTGGTAGCAACCAACTGCTGCCGAAGAGATGGAGAGAGCCACGCTCGCCGAGGCGCAGATGGAGCCCGCCCAGGCTAACCACCCGGTGATGTAGGACGCTGCACGAGCATAACGCCTAGGAGCAAGTTCCGCAGCCCAGAAGATTTGCCCAGCTGCGTTGGGCATGGCACTAGCCAACTCGGATAGAGAGACGGCAACGCCCACAGAGACAAGTGCAAGTAGAATGGTGCCGTAGACGAGCAGGCATGGGCCTCCAGAGTTGACACCAGTGATGAGCGCCGCAGACACTCCCCACCAGGAATTTGTAAGAGAAAAGCCTACTCCGAGGACAGACCACACTGAGAAATTGCGCTTCATGTCCTGGGAGTAGCCCATCTCGGCCAGGCGCTCGGCGTCGCTGTCGGCGCTGCCTGTCCTGACCTTTTCGACATCTGGGTGGTCCTTCATAGTGGCGAGTGATATGGATGCGTCAGATGGGCACTTGTTGTTGTTGAGATGAAAGAGAAGTTCGCAGTAGAGAGGGCCAACTTGTGTGAAATCTGGGGAAGGATATGTACGATTTGAGCGCACTGGGCTATCGGCACAGCCCCTGTCCCGATGATAGGGAATCCGGGGAGCCCCGCACCTGGACTGCAGGGAGATTAGCTAGGCTATCTTGGGCGATACTTGAAAAGGGAAAATATTGCGGCTCTTATCACATGCAGCTGATAGATGCTTTGCTCGTCATTATGGGACTTATGATCCCGTGTCAAGGCATCCAAGCAGAATGTCTACCAAGATAGGAAAAATGTTGATCAGAGAATCTCAAAATGCTTCCGAGAACAGACGGGGGCTTATCCTCCTGATTACGCTGCTAGTCGATCATCTAGCCGAGCTTAGTTCCAAACGGGGATAGGAGCCTAGTCGACATTTTTGTCCGTTTTGGGATTACTTTTGAGCCTCTCACTTGTCAAACCTTCTCGCATCCAGATTACATTAACGTTCAATTTGCTAGTATGTCAAAGCCCAGTTCAGGACATTACAAGTCGCTGGCACTTTGAGACGGGGTCATTCGCATATCAACATGACACTCAACATTCCCCTCATCGCTGCTGTGGCCGCACTGGTACTTGGCCTTTACAAGCTTGTCCTATACCCCTTGTTTTTCTCGCCATTATCCAAAATCCCGACTGCCCACTGGAGTAGCCATGTCTGTCCTCTCTGGATATACTACATTCGCTACAAGAATGTCGAGAACCAAACCATCCATGAGCTTCATAAGACCAAGGGCCCTATCCTCCGCACCGCGCCGAGCCAGCTCGCAGTGAGCTGTTACGAGGGCGGATTGAAGACCATCTATACAGGTGGTTTCCACAAGACCGACTTTTACCATAACCGATTCATCAACTATGGGTACATACACCCCAGTGCCTGGCTACCATGCTGTCTGATCACTAACATTGACCAGAGTTGATCCCATGTTTGCCATGTCTGGTAAACCTCATTCGGATCGCAAGCGCATGCTCTCCCACGTCTATTCCAAGTCCTACATCCTAGCAAGCCCTACAGTTCGAGAAACAACGAGGGCCGTCTTGTTCGATCGCTTTATGCCCATCATCAAATCCTCTGCCGATTCGGGCAAGCCCCTCGAAGTCTTGGAAATACTCGCGGCATATTCGATGGACGCTTTCATGACATACCAATTTGGGCTGTCACTGGGTAGCAACTTCTTGCAAAATGCCGAAGAGAGGAAATGGTACCTCGACACCTTTTACGTCAGACGGCCCTATCTTTTCTGGACTACTGAACTCCCCAAGCTCACCTCTCATTTACGCAAGATTGGAATCAAGCTCGTGCCGGATTGGGTTGAACGGTCAACCATTGATCTCGAGGACTGGCAGATGCGCTTCTGCGACAAGGCCGAGAACCTTCTCGCCGCTGATACACGTATTGCGGCTGAGGACAATCCAGTCGTGTACGCATGGGAGAGAAGCGCCTTCAAGAAGCAGGATGGCAAGAACCAAGTTCTCAATGGGCAAGCTTATCCTCGTCGACTTGAGATTGCGAGTGATATGTACGATCATAACGCAGCTGCCCACGAAACGAGCGGTGATACCCTTACGTACGTTTTCTACGAGCTTTCCCGTCGACCGGAGCATCAGGATCGCCTTCGCCAGGAACTCTCCAACCTCTCACCTCCGCTCGAATACCCAAACGCTCCAGACGAACTCCCTGATCCAAAGTCGGTTGATCAGCTCAGTCTGCTCGACGCTATTCTCCAGGAGACCCTGCGTCTCTGGGTTGCTGTGCCAGGTGGCCAGCCGCGTGTTACTCCCTCTCCATCATGCACACTCGCCGGCTATGCAAACATCCCACCCGGAGTCCGAGTCCAGTCCCACGGTTACACAATCCACCGCAACCCCGAAGTGTTCCCCGAGCCCGACGAGTGGATCCCCGAGCGCTGGCTCAACCAGACCCCCGAGAGACTGTCCGAGATGAGGAGATGGTTTTGGGCTTGGGGCAGCGGAGGTGCCATGTGCATAGGGAGCAACATTGCCACACACTGTAAGTTGCCACTCCCGCCGAGTTTTTGGAGATTACTGACACTATTGAAGCAATGAAGCACTGTATTGCTGGAGTTTACACCAACTACAAGACGACAATTGTTTGCGCACCAGATATGGAGCTAGCCGAGGGGTTTACTGCTGGTCCAAGAGGGGGCAAACTGGAACTGAGTTTTCAACCTGTTTAGATACTTGGGCTCAACTGGAAGCACCTGATATGATATGATGGATGCATGACTCATTAGCAACACATCTCCAGTAGGCCTCAGTCAGGCGGCGTCGGTCAAACAGCCTGGAGGAGAAGAATCTTGCGGGTATCTGTAACAATAGTTTAGTTACTTGTTTGTAGAAACCCACATCACCATTTTACACTTATTGCATTTCAAATGCTTGAAGTAGTATCCTTATTAAGAAGTGATAAGCAATGGAGAGTTCCCTCGCCTTCCATCTTTAGTCCTCGCCATGAGCGATACTCAGTCCTTGGTTGACTCGGCGCCCTTAAACACCGAGCAAGAGTACGAGTATACAACTGCTTATGTGGAGAATGAGGACTCATTACTGTGTCATGAAAAGAGCACCGCTCCAAGCGTGGCTGGAGGAGGAAGAGGTGGCGCTGGTTATATCCAAACTGTTCTTTAGTAGTAGAATTTTTACAATGAATGCACTTCCCTTCTCATATTGAAATAGAATCGGTGTTTAGATCTATGTCTAGTTGTATAGGTAGGCGTAGGCGAATTTCTCACCTTGCTAATTCCAGGCCGCCTTTCTCTTCCTCTTGATACCATATTCATCAAATTCCCCAACAACCATTGCCTTGGGTTCTCGCTTGCCATCTGTAATCTCCTCCCATCTCATGCAAAGCTCCTCCGTGACCTTGTGAAAGTCATCTAAAAGTCCCTCTCGCTCAACTTCTTCCCATACGCGATAGCCACGGGCTGTATCTTGCTTCGCCGTCTTCAGCTCACATTGACCCTCTTGGAAGATCATGAAACGGCAATTCTTGTCGAATCTCTCCCAAGGCTCTTGTCCGTTTGCAAACTTCAGCCACATACTTGACATTTTGGCCGAGATTTCGCGATGTGAAGGTGGAAGGTGGTCTCGGAGCAATGACCAGACATATACATTGTCAAGGGAGTGGTGTGCAAGTCCGGCCCAGTCATTGTCAAAAGGCGACGGCACATCAAAATGATAGGCATAAACAGCTGGGAACGAGCGGATGAGGGTCCAGTTCACAGCCGTGTATAGACCGTCGGTCGTAAACTTTTCAACTTTCCAAAAGCTGTCATCGCGATCATCAGTCGGGGTGATATTATAGAGTGACATGAGCTTCTCGGCTTTGGATTCCGAACCGAGGAAGGATTTGATCCTGTCAACCAAGGTCGGTGCATCCATGGACCGGAAGCTCTTGTTCCAAATGACACACTCATTTGCAACGTCGCCAATCATGATCCTAGTGCACCATGATGGTGGCTTGAAGTTTGCGTAATCGCTGTAGTTTGGCATTGGTTGTCCGATAAGATAGCCATCATCGCAAGGGCTGAAAGTGATGACTGGAATGACGCATACTGGCACCATGGCAGCGGTCAGTTTGTTCTCGTCGACGTCAATAAGGCGCTGAAGACGCTTCCGTGGTGGTAGATCCATTGGAATTCCAAGAGCAGACAGGAGTTTGTCGTATATGCCTTGGTATTCCTCCACAGAAAGGACTCCGCACAAGGGGAGGAGTCCCGACTGGATGATGGTGGATGAGAACAAGGGTTCGTCTCGAAGCAGGTGGACATTGGTGGAGACTGATTAGTACAAGTCAGCTTCCAGATAAAGGATAATTTCAGCCAAGAACTACTTACCACCTCCAGCACTCTGACCGAAAAGTGTAACTCGTTTTGGATCTCCGCCAAATGCAGCAATGTGCTGTTGAACCCAACGAAGAGCTTGCACTTGATCCCAAAGTCCATAATTTCCAGCACCTTCCTCCCCAAATTCGAGGTTATACTCGCGAATCTCCTTACTGGCCAAGAAGCCAAAGACTCCAAGACGAAAGTTGACAGAGATGATAATGGTCGGTTCGTTGAGTTGGTTGGATATGTCGGCCAAGGCGCGACCATCATAAATCGCTGCTCCACCAGCAGCATATACAAATGCACCGCCATGCATAAATACCATGACAGGATACAGAGGTTGACCTACCGAAGCCGAGGGCTTATTGGGAACGGAAATGTTCAGACTCAGGCAGTCTGTCGAGCTGGTGCTGGGGTTGTCGACCCAAGGCCTCTCAGGGCTTGGAATGGGGTAGAAATCTCGAGGTGGCTGACAGGGAAAGGGCCTGTTGCAGAACTTTATCAGCGATTTCTCAATCATACAACATAGTCTATAAAATTGGAACTCTTCATACCCAAGCTTAGTGCCGTCCCATTTCTCCTCAGGCCAAGGGCCCTTGACCGGCTGTGAGCGCCGAAAACGTCCGGGGATGGTCGCATAAGGGACACCCATGTACTGACACACTTTGCCATCAAAGCACAAGCCAGAGAGACTGCCTAGGCCAGGGACCTGGAGTTCAATGGGGCTCCACTCCTTTGGGTTCATCTTGTACGAGATTCGGGCCGTGAATAGTGAAGAAACGGGTCAAATGGAAAAGGAATTATTATGTCATTCAGCGAAAGTGTAGACGTTGGTCAGCACAAACGAGTTCACCATCAGAATCCATCGATCAGCTTTAGTTATACCCGCACATCGACTTGTTGCTTACCAAGTTACCAGAAGGATGTTGGTCGCGAAGTACGCAAGACCGTGATGTTTTGCCTAATCCGGCAATCGATACGGCGCTCCAAGCTAGCCAGATAACTAAACTCTTGCAGGGATGGCCATATCTCCCATTGTCCAATCATGTTTCTGATGATATCTACCCTGGTATCTGGCAGACATGCCCCAAATTACCCCGCAATGAGTGGCCCAGCCGAATCGATCCCCGGGTTGTCTCCGCCTTCATCTTGCCTCATCGTCAAGTTCCCAACTTCAACCTTGCTCATACATCTTAAACGAAGATATTGACGCAAATGGAAAGCTCCAGCACGCCATCCGTCCCGACCTCTACGAGAGGAAGAGGATCGGGAAAGCCTCGAACGTCTAAAGGATATTCACACAATGGGTGCTCAAGATGCAAAGGGCAACGGGCAAGTCCTTCCTGACTTGGTACATTGATATGAGCATTATTGACTAACTTGATCCTCTATAGACAAGATGTGATGAGCAGAAGCCTTCGTGCGGTCGTTGCACGCGTGCCGGCGTCAAGTGCACCGGCTATGGCCCACAGTTTCGGTGGTCAACCAAGTATGAGGTCTTCCGGCAGGAAGCGCCGAAGAAGCCGAAACGACGTGAAACGCCCAAGCGCCAAGACCAAGAGAATTCTGACCTTAAGAGTGTATCCGAGAGCAACGAGTCTCTCATCCCATCACTGCGGTTGGACTTGCAGGAGCAGAATGCGAATCTCAGCCAAACGGATGAGAGACAAGATGAGCTTTGCGAGCCTCTCTTTGAGAACATCTTACTGGACCTCCCAGGAGTCACCGATATTTCTGACTTCTTCAATGAAAACTCGCCGTCGGATAGTCTGGGCACGGCCTTCTTTCTTCAGGGACTTGGTCAGAGCCCATTGGATCTTGGCCAAGGACAACCATTGATCAAGGACGCTCCAGATGTCACCAACGATCAGTCCAGGGTTTATCCTGCCACTGCACTTTCTCCATCACCTTCATTGCCAATATCTCCAGCCTCGCCTCTGCCTCTGCCTCAGCCTCAGGCCCACAAAGGAGATACTGAAGAAGGCACACAAAACACGCCACTTGTCACATCCGTCGTGTCCTACTCCAAAGCTAGCGGACACAAAATGGGCACCGTCTCTCCAGCAAGGCCTCTCAACGACCCAGCCTCCATCCTTGTTGAGTTTTACTTCAAAGAGACTGCGCAGCTCTTCTCTTGCTACGATAGCTCTATGAATCCTTTCAGAACAACAGTATCTCGCCTGTGGAACTCCTCCCCGTTACTATACAAAACCCTCTCGTCCATGGCTGCAGCGAGTCTTGTCAATGACTTTCCGCAGCTCACCGCCCTTGGGAAGCACCTGAGGAAAGAAGCCATAGAAATGCTGGATAAAGGGTCGGGGCCTGACCAGGACCTGTTGCTCGCGATGCTCATGCTCGGGGGCTCGGCGAGCTGGCACAACCCCCGTGATCTTGGACTACCCTTCTTCAACCGGGCTCGAAGGAAGCTGGCATCAATGTCGACGGCCGTGTTCGAGCAACATGGTGTTGACTATCACTTCTTCCACCAGTCGATGACTTATTGGGAGATGCTGCTATCGTACGTGGCAGAGAATGACGAACTTAATGCCTCAATAGATGAGCACGCTTTCTCACAAGGCTGCACGACGCTACACTTTGTCCCGCATCCATGGACTGGATTTGCACGAGATACTCAACATGCGGTGCAAAAGGTCGGCAGGCTTATTAGAAAGCAGCGGAAGATGGCCTTTTCACATCGATTCACGTCACTCTCCCACATCAAACAACTCGAGAAGGACTTGGCCGCGGCTAGTGAGCTTGAGCAGTATCTTTGCAGCCTGTCACATCCTGTCGAAACCACAGTTCTCGACACCGAGGATAGGAACACTCCAGTGTGGCATTTGCTAACTCTGGCTGAAGCTTATCGGTCGACTGGGTTAATTCAGCTGTACCATATCTTTCCCGATCTTCTTGATCACCGACTGGTACGAGAGGGTTTGCTGAATCCGGACCTCAATGAAGAGCATGGGCCTGACTCTCCTTCTGCCTCCTGCCAACTACGCAAAGATTGGCTTACTTCATATGCCGTGCAAGCTCTAAATCTCATGAAGTCAATCCCTCTAGAGTCGGGAACAAGAGATTTCCAACCTTTCATCCTCGTATCCTTGTCAAGCGAGCTCCGGATGTCATCACCGCCAGTGGACATTCATGATAGCGGACCAGGAGCTTCCATGGCGGATCAGATGGCAGGCTTCACTTCGCAAACTATTGAGGTTTCAAGGATGCGTCATTTCATCAAGAGTCGGCTCAATTCGTTCCTTTACACGCTCCCTCCAAGGCCGATCCATGTGTGTCTCGATATTGTTAATGAGACATGGAGGATCATGGATGAGAGGGCTCGTGTTGTTTCGGCAACAGGGAGTCAAAGTGGCACATTCGAGAGCTGTGAAGACGTCTACTGGATGGATGTTATGATTCAGAACGGGTGGGAGACTACAATGGCGTAGAATTTCTGGCCATCCGGCGAAGGCCGTGCCTGATGCACAGAACAAGATGTAATTTGGCTATTCATCTATAGAATAAGGGAGTGTGAATCTATACATTTACATATCTACATGCATTGCCTTGGGTCTTAGTGTGTTTTGTAGTCAATCTACAAATCGTTACCAAAGAGGGAGGGCCATGAAATAGAAGAGAAAGGCAGAGAGAAGGAGTCGCGGGTGACATGGTGGTGAATGATGAAGCACCTATTTATCGACCGAACCAGCACCAGACCCACTTACGCACGAGGCTTGACGTTCTGAGTGGTAGAGAAGAGGTCATCAGGGTCAACTGCGGCCTTGATCTTCTCGAGTCTGGGAAGGTTGGAGCCCTAATACTTTTCCTGAGCTTTGCTGCTGAGGCGCAAATTGGGAACACCAGCGTAGTGCAGGTAATTAGCTGGCTTGTTGTTTTGAAGCGCAAGAATTCCGTCGTCGATGAAATTCATGGTCTTCTCGCTTGTTTCCTGTGTTGTGGTGGCGTAGGTGGACATGAAGTAGCGGAGATTGCGGTGAGGAAAAGGGGTAGCACCCGTGTCCACATCATTGACCGCGCCGCCGTACCAATCAAAGAGGTACGACCAGTAGACGGCTCCAGAGTCTGCGGCCTGCACATGGTCGACAAATCTCTCGACGGCGGAGTCCGATGATACGTTTCTACCGCCAACAGCGAGATCCTTTGCGTAGGAGTAAGCTTGGCCGGGAACATTGCTGGCACCTCGGAAGAGGCCATTCATGTAGTCTATCCAAGAGATACAGCCGCGGACGGTCTTTTCAGCGCCAAATGGGAAATGTTTGTCCAAACTGAGGGCATCAAAGTCCTTCTTGTGCCCCAGAAAGACACCGCTGACGTAGAAGCTGTTCTTGGCAAGATTGCCAGATCTGCTCACCTTTCGAGACGTGCTCTTTTCCGACGCCAGCTTGTTAAAAGCCTTCATAGCGCGAGCGAGGAGGGCCTTGTCGGTGGTCGAATAGTTGTAGCTGAAAGTGGTGAGTTCCTTGAGCATGGGCTTCGTCTGGAACTTGAACTCGGTTGCGATGCCGAAACTGGCACCAGCACCGCTCATGGACCAGAACAAATCGGAGTTGGTCATCTTGGTGGCGCGAGTGACGGTACCGTTGGCAAGGATAACTTCGACCTCTTGCATGACATCGATGGAAAGGCCATTCTCGCGAGAGGTATATCCGATGCCACCGACCGCGATGAGACCGCCGATACCAACAGTTGGAGAAGATCCATGTGGCATGAAGCGTCCGGCATTGTTGAGACCTTCCACGAGATCTTTGAGCAAGTTTCCAGGCCCGACTGTTGCTATGCCCGTGGTTTTGTCCACACTGAGGTGATTGAAGTGCTTTAAATCGACAACGATAGCATCGTCGGCGCCTCCCAAGCCTAGAGGAAAACTCTTTGTTAACAATGGCCAAGCCTCAAATGTTTTTTGCCATGTAAAATGCACTTACACTGGTTGATAAAGTCTCTGCCACCGCTTCGGGGCTGGACCTTGCGCTTGTGCTTGACAGCGCAAGCTAGCACTTCGGAGATCTCATCCTTTGTCTTAGGATACGGGACCGCAAACGGCTCGCACTGCAGATTGAGGTTGTGGTAGTTGACATCTTTGGAGATGAAATCCGGCTCGTCTTGGAACTGTGCCCTCGCTGCGTCGCCCCCGACGGCGCTGGAGAGACAAGACCGAAGATCTTGACGAGCGAGAGGGGCGAGAGAAGTTGCCCTGCCCTCCGTTGCCGTTGCGACCAGGAGGATCAGCTCGATCAGGCTTGAAGATGGGAGCATTGCTAAAGCAAAACCAGATGCAGAGGAGTAGATTGTGTTGAAAGGTTGATGATGAGGAATGCATTTGCAAAGTCAGTGCCATTGACAACTTTATATACCTATTATGTCGAAAACGCCAAGGTCGACGCTGTCGAAATCACGTCTATCTATTCTTCCCGTGAAGCCCGACGACCGAGACGCTTCACCTGATGAGTTCATTCCTCTAGAGCTTGTGATGTTTACTGTAGAGACTCAAGAGTCAAGACTTTAGGACCTGACAGTGGATTTCCATACCCATGCGGGTGTCAGCTAATTGGCCTGTCGGAGACTTGAATAGCTTAATAGGTGTATAAAAACTAACCTTCAGGTCCCAATGTGGGTGTTATTCGCTTGAGTCAAGACTAGGATGATGCCAGGTTCTTCCGCCACTACCTTGTCGGATTCCGTAATAATGTCCGAGCTGCCGTCTCGGCAGTTGCGGTGTAATCACAATGCACGGCGTGCGGACTCCGCAGTAGCTGCCAAGCTAGGCTGGTCAGTACAGCCCGGGCTGCCCTGGGGCTCAAACTCTGTGTGCATCTTTTCCGTCCTTCTTTAGTGTGAGTGATACCAATTGTGATG
Organism: Fusarium vanettenii 77-13-4; assembly: GCF_000151355.1. Lineage (NCBI taxonomy): Eukaryota > Fungi > Ascomycota > Sordariomycetes > Hypocreales > Nectriaceae > Fusarium > Fusarium vanettenii. Next base: position 98,112 of record NW_003315829.1, read on the forward strand.
ATGCATCTGACTCATTTATAGACAAGGCTATCTAAGCTTATTACTAAAGCGACTGAAAGATATTTAGTAGCCTGATTAAATTAATAAGAGCCCAGATTTTCACATGCCCAAGGTATGAGCATGCCAGATACCTTGATTATCTGGTGATGCAGAGGATCAAGACCGATTACTCTCATACACTCTCATACATGTTAGAACAGGTGAATGCTACAAAGTTCCGATAGAGAGAAGCGGTGTTTTTATCCAAAGACCCCGGAAATGAGAGAAGTGATGTAGAATCCGGCTTCAGCGGCGCGCCCTGTGCCATGAGTAAACCCGCACTTTCATAGAACTCGGGGTGCTTGGTGAATAGCCCAGGATCTTGTTTATATCTGGACAGTCCGTACTCAATCTGGAGGTGCCTCGCGACGGCCAAGGCAACGCTCGGCGACGTGAAGATATCTGAGATTTGAGACACTGGCAGAGACGCTGGTTCCTGGCCTGGATCCTCGTCGGCGCCAGCCATGGCCTGCACTAGATCCACGACTTTGACGTAAACCTGCAAAGGCGGGGAGTCGGCAACCAACTCGCTTAGCAGTGTTTCGACGACATACACGCCAACGATGTCGCTGACGACTTGATCAATAAAAGGGTTGGCAGCATGGTAGCGGATGAGAGTGTCGCGGATGGACAGGAAGGGCACGCAGTCAATGACAGCAGCGTGGCTGCATTGAAGTTGGAGTAGAGTCGGCTGATATGAAAATCTCGACTCCAGCCACATTAAAGTGTCCAGTGCTTCCTTTGAAAAAGAAAAGAAATCACATCTTTCTCTCCGACCCATCCTACCGGAGTCCTTCGCTCATTTCTCACGGGATCGATCCTCTGATGACCGTCTAACCAACCATCGTCCATACGATTGAGGAATGCACACATGTTGCAGAAAACGATCTTGAAGTTCAACAAAAACTAGTAAACACTAAAGAAAATACGAAGAAAAAAGCAGCTTCGGACTTTGTGAGGTCGGTCGTGGCTGCACTCGAGCGTCCTGTAGGTGCTCAATAGCCAACCTCCCTCAACTATCCAACCACCGGATGCATCTGGGCCCCCCTTGTGACGAGACGCAGGAAGCCTTAGATATCTAGCTTGTTAGGTGAAGCTGCCCAAGAACATCAATTCAATACATCGCGGTATCACATCAATCAACACACGTTAGCCCGCTTCTTAGTCAACAAACAGACCGGCCTTGCGGTCCTTTCTCAAAACCTTGTCCACGTTGGTTCGGAAGTGGTCCAGCCCTTGCCTGGCGGGGTTGATGGCCTCACGGCTGACGCTGACATGAGAAGCAAGCATATCATAGTTGTCGGCGTTCTTCACGGACAGTTTGGGACTAAGGGCAAGGATCTTAGCAAGGCCGTGTTTAATATTAAGCCTGCTTTTTACTCCCATGCCGTCCCTTAGGTTTAACTGGATTATCTTATAGACTATGTAAGAAGGGTACTAGCCGCACGCTTTAGATAAATTATAACTATAATAAAGAGTACTAGTAATTACTCTATAGGGCTTTAAAGGGCGCTATATAATAGCAGGGCTATAAGTAAAACTATTGCTAAACTCTTAAGGCTATTTCCCTCTAGGGATAACTACTATCTCTAAAGCTGCTATGGCTGCCGCCGAGGCCGCTTGGCAGGATATCACACTGTCGATGGCGAGTGTCAATGATACGAACATCGTGACCCTTTCGGTATCCTTCGATTGCTAAAAGGTCAAGGGATCCAAGCCCCGTCCCAAGAAGACTCGTTTTAATCCGAACGCTTTCGGATTGTTTAAGAGATAGAGTTTGGCTAATAGCCTTCCAGGCGCGCCATATGCCCATTTTGTGTTAAAGTTGCCAGATAACAGCACCATCTACGATGTTGTGAAAGCCCATGGAATCTTACAAGGTCAGGCTCGACGGCCGAGGCGTACCGCAAGAATATCGAGGCAAGCCAGGTTGGTATCAACGTCCCGATCCCGGTCCCATTGCCCATGTTTTCCTTCGCCGGCAATAAGAAGAGCATCGGCGGCGCCAATACGAATCGCAATCTTTTGACAGGTAGGTAGGTACTGTACATACCTGCTAAGTTAGGTAGTACATGGATAGTTTAGGCGGGCATCAAGCTATACTAAACATAAGACCCTTGAGAGATCGACAAGAGGACGCAATAGCTCAGGACGAATATCCCGCCACGGGGCAGGCATCATACCAAACTAAACACGAGACCCTTGAGAAGAGAGATCGACAAGAAGACGCAATGGCTCAGGATGAATATCCCACCACGGGGTTATAAAAAAACTTAAGATACTAAAGCACTTATCCTCGGCTTAGCTCATAAATATATTAAATTTATAGCTAAATTAAGAGCATTAATTATATAAGATTATATAAAGATTATAAAAAATTATATAAAAATTATATAAATCTTTTCTTATATTCTTTTAGGGTTAACTTTGGTTCCCTTTTGCCCTAGCATCTGGAAAGAGTTGATTTGGGGCCTCAAGGTTCTTTATGACCCCGTGCCCGCTGCTCGTCAAGTCTCGTGCCTTTCAACGGGCGGTCACACTCACCACGATATTTATCCTAACTGTGGCCTTCATCGTCGTTACCATTCGCCTTACGAACAAACGCGACCGCTCTCATTCCTCAGGTTATCAGCAAGATGACCAAGTTTCCGGCGGTCACACTGACCACGATATTTATCCTCACTATGTGGTATCAAATTAGGCGTTCATCACATTCGATTCCAAGTTGCTCGTCCCTTCACAGGATTTCTATTCTTCCTCGTGAACAAGTTGGCCCTCCCACCCACTGTTGCTCGCCTTTCTGAATAGCCTATCATGAAAGGGTCATTTTTATTGACAGGCGGCAGCATTAAGCCCAATGGCAGGTCAAGGAAAAAGCACCAAGGCCAAGAGTAACGTTGCATGGCTGGCTGCTAATAAAAAATGAAGGGGTGGAAAACTTGCTCTTGCAGTCGGTTTACACAATACATACCTCCATGAGGGGTAGTGAAACCATGTATTTCCTGTGGTTCCAAGCTTCTCAAGGTATCCCAATGGCCCAGATAAGAAACAGGGTCAAAAGCCTTGGGAAAGAAGGGCACTGAAAGAAAGTGTTGAATTAGGAATGGAATGGTGAGCAATGAGAGGAGTACCACTGCCCAACACTTTGCACTGCGCTTTGCTCGGTGGCATCTTGAAAAGAATCAATAGGGGACATGAGAGGGCTCGGAGGTTAATCTAATGATGGGAGCCGCCGAAAAATCATGCTGCTTGAACCAACCCATAGGCCCGAATCTTGGAGAGGACACATGACATCTTTGGGCGTGAAAAAGGGACCACGCTTAACGTAATTTGTGGAGGCCTCTTCGGGATGTAAATCACTGAAACCCCGCATTATCAGCATCAATTGGGCCACCTTGGATTCTAGATTCTCATCGGGAACGCAAGCCATCAACAGCTCTGACCGCTAGCCACTCCAACAATGACCATAACCATCGGTCCCATGGTTCCTGACCCAAGACTCCGAATGTTACAGTCTGTTCTCATCATTCATGAGCTTCTCATTGCCTTGCTCATGGGCGACCAGTGCTTCAAGAAATAGCCCTACCTATTGCCGGGACTCAACTGGTATCCGCGACTGAGGAGCGGACCTTGACCAGCAACGGAATTGAAGCCCGTGCACCAGCCATCGTGAAAGGAACAAAACGGACAACAGAGCTGATCCCAATGGCTGGGATTTCTGGAATATCACATACAAATAGCTACCACAACCATATAACCACGCCCCTACCATAACTAAAAATTTCTCTAAAATCCAGAGTAACTCCATACTTATAGAATCGTCACCTTTCTTAGTTCCCCTTCCAACGGCTCGAAGCATCGTTCAGACTGAGGAGTCTGGTATCGTTCATATATTGCAAGGTTAGGATCAGAGGACCTTGTAATTTCGCACCACTGATACACCATTCCAATTCGCTCATACGGATCCCTTTCACGTCGTCGATACAAAACCAAGGCAAGTTGAGTCTGGCTGTGTAACCCGCTGCCTGTGGCTAAGCCCATGCATAGAACCTTTTCAACACGGCGCATATTCCCAAGCCCAATTCCGAAAGGATCTGCTGGATTGTCAGGGTAGAAACGATTTCCACCGGTCAACGAGTATGTTGTATTTCCCATCTTCAACTCGGGCCTTTGGTCCACTGATCTAATGGCCACGACTTCTCCCCAGACGGCCGGGGCTTCAAGTTTGAGAGACCCTTTGCTGACTTGGCCGGTCTCATCATTTGTTGCCGGCTTACAGTAAGCCTCCAGGACTTTGAAGTGAATTTGAACTTTGGTGTGATCCTTGAAAGGGAACTTGATGGGCGCGTCGATAGATGCCCATGACCATGTAGGAGCGCGCCACTCGTCCGGCTTCGCGTTTAATGCTTTGCCCGGTACCATGGCATCTTTGTTTATCCACAACAAGTCAAATTCTAATGAATCGCTCCACAGACCCGCGAGATATCTAGACTCTGACCGCCTGAACGACATTTTGGTCGCAACGCCAGACAAGGCCGGGAGTTTGTCGTCTGCGTATGAAAGATTCAGGGCCGAGTACGATTGAACCATTTCTAGCCATTGTTTCCTCATCAGCTGCGGCGAGTCGTCGTTGGCTGTCTTCTCATAGTGGGATTTGGCCGATTCCTGTAGCCGGCCGCATTCGCAAGAGCTCATTTCTCTACACTCCCAGAACATTTCCGGGGATGCAAAATGCACGACCCTCGGCGACAGTAATCTCTCCTGAAAAACCCACGCCCGCGTCAACAGGGGCCACTTTTGTGCAAGCTTTCGAGACTCATCTGTCAGCTTGGGATGTGGTACATCCTCCACGGCTGCGACCAGATAAGGTGCGCCGTCGGCCCCATATCTTCGTCCACAGACGAGCTCTTGTCTCACTCGCTGTGTTGAGAACAAGCCGCCACTGGAGTCCTTGGAAGAAGTAGCAGCGATTGTCAGGTAGGCGTTCTCGTATATGTTTGCCATGGCGCTTGACTCACGAGCCCAGTCGTCGCCGTCATCCTGAATGATGCACAAGGAATCGATCCAGACATATGGTATCCCCAATAGCCGAGCGACGCAAATGGTATCTCGATAGGTCCTAGGAAGCTGAGACCAACCCAATTGGGCGCAATGGCGGTCAATATTCTCGGTTGTCGTGGTCAGGGTCCGCCGGACGCCCCAGCAGTGGCTCAGACAGAGATAGCGCCCAGGAGAAGTGTTTGTCTTTGCCGTTTCTTTGAGCCGAACGCCTCTGCCATCTGCTCCAACGTCAATGACTCTTGTCGGGAGCCAATTTGCAGTCGCTGCGGCGCTACCGCATTGATGATTTGATTCGCAGTAAGAGATCCATTTCTTGACACGCTGAAGACACTGCATGCTGCCGGGAACAGCGACCTCGTGTCCCATGCCAAGTTGGAGCCATGGACAGGGGATGTCTAGTCAGGATTAAGTCAACTTGGAGAATATGGGGCGGAGATGGAGTGTTACTAACACGGGACACTTTGAAATCGGATGTCCTTGCCATTGGCGTTGACTATGATATGGGCGTAGTTTGAATCAACCCTTACGGTGAGCCCGGCGGTGTCTCCCAGGCAGTTGTGTTTGGCAATACCCTGAAGGATAACGAAGCAGAGTTCGCACGTGATGGCAGAGTCCCGAAGCATTGCTGAGGTGAACTTTACGACCCGGACAATACTGGAAGAAGGCTCGAGCTCGCCGAGGATATTCTCACAGCGTAAACATTGGCGGGCGAGGGGAATGAATGACCCCGGGTTCGATTGCAGTTCCCCCAGTGTCCGAATGACTGGTAGCTCAGTATCCTCCGGTTTGCTACACCTGATTAGCATGGGAACGGAAAAGCTTGACGAGAAATGAGACAGGCCATTACTCACTACTCAAGAGCCTGAGATGTATCGTTTTCATCATCTACATCCACAAGGTCAGGGAAGTACGGCTTTGAGCGAACCCGTTTGCGTGATTTCCGTGGAGGCCGGCTGGGCGCATCTGTACGCCACCAGACCAGGCGAGCAAGCCACTGCTTCAAGGTTGACATGTTGCGAGAACCAGGCTGGGAAAATTCTGTGAGTGATTTTAACTCGCAGCTCGTGTACGCGCATACAAGGACGACCTGTTTGTAATCAGTGCGGGAGGGGAACGTGATAAGAGGCGAGTGATGCCTCGTTTCTCTGTCGGGGGCGGGCTCTGGCGTTCGTGAAGTGCGCCTAGGGGGCCGCCAAATTCACGACGGCAAAACCCGTCGAGTCAGCCTCACGAGGCTTAAGTCAGATCAGGGCGGCAAGCACACCAATCACAAGACTCAGGTCAACGTGTGCAACCTCCGTCTTCTTACAAATTGATAGGTTTGATTGTCGATGCATTAACATATGGAGACCCTGGGGCTATTAAGTTTTTGGTTCCAGGCTAACTAGCGGATGGGCACTCTATTTTCTATCAGAGGATATCGTACATACGGACAGGAGTGTCCCACAGTGTGCCGGCTATTTGAGGCAGCCTTTGCACTGTACAAACCTCCCTCTTTCAACATCATTGCAGGCATCAATCAACCACGTTTTCAGCGCCCAAGGTCACCCTAAAGCATGAAAAATAGTAGTTAAAAGAGCCTTGTTCTTAAGGGTTCAAGATGAGTCGTGCTTTAGAAATTGAATTCGTAAACATCGTTGATGATGCAAATGGTGAAACCGTGGGACGGTGAATTACGCTTGTCTCTTGCTATCACTACCTAATGAGCGCCAGGAAGTCCCTCGTGCTCTTCCCAAAACGACCATCCCTAGCCCTACAGGATTACATGGTTTTTTGCAGTGAGTCATTGAAGCCGACCTTGTAGAAGAATGGTGGATATCATGTAGTAATGCTCCCCATAGCAGTTGAACCTTTCTGTTCGACAATGAAACGACCTGGACACTGCTGCAGGGCCTTTAAAGCCTTCCTCGACCCTAGTGCGACTTTATGCCTAACCTGAATTTTTAAACAGGGGCCCTGCAACCGAAGCATTAGAGGTCTTGATCTCCTTCTTCTTGGTTGTCTCGAAGGTGGCCTTCTTGGGCCTTGTGCTGGACTTGGTTTTTGTTTTCAAGAGGATAGTTCAAAGACGGGAACCTGGTCGTATATTGGCCTATTTTCTACACATAATGAATATAAATAGGGCCAGATAGATGATAGTTGGTAAGCGGGAAAGATCGACTTATAGTACAAAGGAGGGAAGACACGTGACTTGTCCCTCACTTAATAGTAGAAACAGCACCCATCTGGAATGTCAAGACTTCTATCGTTTCCATTGGAAAAAACATCGGATCTTTCACTTCAGCCCTTTAGCGGACGTCATGTCCAGGTTGATCCTCGTCATGCCCATCTAACCATCACCCCCCGGGCCCCTGTCCCTGCACGCCCTCGCATATCACTTACATACCAATGTCTTTGATGGCATTTTTTCCATGTAGATAAGGAATATTAAGAAAGAGGCCACCCGCAATGTGAACGCGGCCGTGGCCGGCACAAGCAGCACTCGTCCACCACCGGACAACTCGTCTGCTATGCCCAGGCATGCAACCCTAGAACTCTCCGGAGTTCGCGGCTATCGCGGCCTGTTCTCTGTCCGTGTCCGTACATCCAACCAAAGAATCATAATTCACAGCCGGTACCGATCACCCCACTGCTGACTCAATAACCTGGAAGCTATCTTTATAGTAAGATCTAAATACTTGGTGATCTATCTAACTCTATTAGAAGATCCTTAGATAAAGGTTTATTAAAGACGTGGAGATGCTAGATGGATTATTTCTTACTCATTCCTTGTAATACTATCTCTACGCTGAGGCCTTGTTGCCAAGTTCTATTAGCTATTTCTAAAGAATTAATGTGTTCTTGATTATAGTTGCAGTCCGGCCCTCGATGGGATAATTAAGCCAGAAGACCGCCTCTTAATAACAGTTTTGCATTATACATCGTCGCGATAATCGCGCTATTCAAGACACTATGTAAGTATTTGTCTCCTGGCGCGAACAACGTTAATCTCAGACGTCTGTCGTCAAGTCCCATCTAGACACCTGCTCTGAATGAATAGAAGCTCTTGCATTCTCAATGGCTTAAACGGCCAGAACTCTACAGTCAATAGCACCTATTCCCCGATAAATAATTGCATTCCACGGCAGACTTTCTTCACAAACACATTTAGAAGGAGAGCAGGCAAGGGCGTCCTGTGACGGCCAAGTCACAGCAAGTGGAATGAAGATCTAGAGAGCCAGGTTTGGCCACGTAGTGCAGTGATTACAACTATTCTTCTCAACCATGTGACACACACTAAGACGGGAAAGGTACTCTCTAGATGTTTACATTACCATCGCCATTGGGACCAATCTTGCCCCCTCCCCAGATAGTCCTCTTCTTGGACTTTGTGGACTCTCCCTTCTCATAGCTCCAGATGAGATCCCCCCAGCCGGGATGATCGGCCGACGACGTGTACAACTGCCCTCCGTCCTTGTCATAAGCTTGCTTGGCCTTGGTCGTCCAAGGAGCGTTCCGACCGCGAGCAACCTTGTAGGCGTAATATATGATGTCCCATGCTGATCCTGTGAGCTTACCGTTGACCAAACCAACGCCACGGTTCTTTTCACTGATCTCTGACCATGGCCCATTAACCAAGATTGCCTCGCACCGATAGAAGTTCTTGTTGTATGGCACGGTGTTTCCGAGACTATACTTGGCTAGGTACTCAGATCCCTTGAGCAACAAGTCGCCGCCCTCGCTCCAGACATCATGACCCTGAGACTGGATTGTGCGGGCGGCATATGCAGCCCATGCTACACCAGACTGGGCGTGGCTTTGATCACGACCGGCTTCTGCTGACTGACCTGTGGATGGGTCAACGTTGCCATAAATACCCGCGCAAGGATCGTTCAAGTATGCGTTGAGAGCGTAGTTGTACTAGTCGACGTGAGTGATTTGCGAACGAATGCTTTTGGCGGAGGTACTCACCATGCTGACATCGTCCAAGTAAACGGCGAAATCCAGAAGAGCTTTGATGCTCGCCATACCATAGTTTGCCTGACCAATTATGATGGATTGCCGCGCAAATAACCAGTAGAGCTGGTTGGAGAAACCGGCGCCGCCCTGCCATCTAGCGCCCACCTCAGTCCAGTTGCCTTCCCATCGCATAATCTCTGCCGCGTTGGCGAGCATGCTTCCTTCAAGACCGACCAATAAGGAAGTATCCAAGCCAATAATATTGGTGAGATTGGTTCCCCAGGCATCAAGAATGGTGGTCGCTCGATCCCAGTGGGCTTGGTCCTTGGTGATATACCACATCAAGGCGTTTTGCCAAGCGGCCCGAGTATCTGCTGTAAATGATGTATAGTTGCTGCAAGGCCCACGGCAGATGACTGGTTTCGGACCCTGCATGGTGTAGGTGCTCAGGGAGTATTTATCCGTGCTGAAAGCCTTGTATGCTGTCTTCCATGGTTCCTTTTCGCTCTTGACATTGTTGCGGATACGCTCGAGATCGTCGTGGGTGTGCCAAAGGCCAGGGTGAACAAATTCGCCAGGTCGTTTCTTGGCGCCTGGCAAATTATTTGGAGAGATGACAGGGCCTATTTAAAAGATCATGTTAGCCATGTTGAGCGACATGGTGCATCGCGGAACAGCATTTTCACGTACCATTGAGGGCGGGGACGTTGGACGTTAATGCCTCAGCGGCAATGGCGAACAAACCCAAGATTGCAATGATTAGCTAAAACGGTTGTAAGGATGCAAGACAAATCAACGAGTTACAATGAATCTAAGGGCTGCATACCTTGGCCATGATGGAGTGTTGTGCTAGCCGGAGCCTCTCGCAGAGGCAACGACTTGGATCTGCAGGAATGGTCTGGGGATCTAAGGCTGCAGGAACAGCACACACTTTAAGCTCCAAGAAATACAATGACGCAATTTGTAGCTACTGGGATCATCAGCGGGATATTTTCCGGCCGTTTTCCGACATCAACAAGGCCGGAGACATGCCACAATCCCATGCCTTCCCCGCACGCCTTCTCCGGCAACAAGCTACCGAACCCCGATGGCCCGAAATTAATGGAATCGGACAAAGCCCGAGAGATATACCGTAGTGTCGAAACTATGTCGGAAGAGAAGAATGTCCTACAATGGGCCGGTAATTACACTTGCCCGATACCTGGTGCAGCATAATCCTGGATCAGAAGGTAACTAACTCTAGATCTACTCACCCGGGACTGTGAATGGAAAAGCCGCAGCAGAAATCTTGTTGCAGGATTTGTCTTTAGATTTTCAGCTAGAAACCAATTGCCAGATAAATCAGTTCAGCATGGACGTTCTCAAGCGCCACCTTGCCGTAGGTAGCTAAGAGTGAGGTTATAAGCGCTTGTAAGATGTTGACTTCAGCTCCACCATGGTCGCTGTGTTATCTTCAGTTTGCATGAATATTTTTAAAGCCAGGTTACGTATCCAATTACAGGACTTGATTAAGTACTTGAAACATTTCGCTTGCCGTAGCATTCGTGTGCAACAAGTGAGTCTCAGCCCTCCCAGGCACTTCATAACATCAGGCCTGGGCTTATACCAGCTAGAATTGACCAACTCACTCGGCATAGGTTCTAGATCACGAGACCTATGGCGCAGTGTCTGTTCACGGCAACGAAACAGGAATTCGTCTCAATTCACATGAAACGTTTGCGAAACAAGTAGTTGGAGTCCCTACCATTGGTCAGTTAGAGCATCTATAGGAACTTGCTAACATCATGACCGAGGGGGCCGACCATGATCGCCTTGATATGCACAGAATGGAAAAATAGAGTATATTCCAAATAGACTTCCCAACCTCAGAAGTTAACCCGCCCTGTGACTAATTTCCTCATCAACTCACAAACACTCCAACAGACACCCTTTGGCCATCCTCCGTCCATAATTAACTGAGACACCGGATTAAGTGTCATATCGGAAGTCGGGGTTCTCTTTGTCCGTCATATCAGCAAACGCATTGCGATGCTGGACATGATCCTCTTCCTTTTCACTGCCAGCGTCCGCGTGAGACACCTCAGCGGCGGCCTTCTTCAGAACGTTTCGGCGAGTCAGCAGCAGTCGAAGAATGACGAGGAAAATGTTGAAGAGGCCGTAAAGGCAGAAATGGGCGGTGAAGCCATGCTTGTAACGAGGCGCGTCGGACTTTTGGAAGATCTTGAGCGAGTTAGCTATGGTCTAAAAACTGGCAAGGGTCAGGCATACCTGAGGGGCAGTCATGTTGCCAGCAGCCCAAGCAACAAAGGTAATAGCCAGTGTAGTCGACTTCTTGGTCTGGCCGGCAATGTTGCGAGAAATGAGGGAAAAAATCAGATTGCCTTCAGCAAGGTAGAACTGGGTACAGTAAAAGGCAATGAGCAGTCCCACACGGTTGGAATGGTTTGGTGGGATGCTGTAGATGACTGCCGTTCCGATGATAGCAGGGCTAAGAGAAATGTCAGCCGAGGACTTCATGGCAACTCGTGTATTAGCGACTTACACAGTCCATGCGTGCATCACCCAAGCGGTTTGCCCAGTAGCCGTTGCCAAAGTAGCACTTCCAACCATGACAATGATGGTAACCGCACCTTGAGCAATGTTGAGGAGCTGAGTCTGGAGGTAGGTGAAGCCGAAAGAAGAAATGATCAAGTTCGAGAAAACACCTAAACCGCCAATGATGAGAGTCGAAGTGAGCTGAAGCATGACATAGCACCAGACAACTGGGTCCGTCACGGCTTCAACAACTTGGTAACGCTTGTACGACTTGTTCTGAATACCGGTTTCGTTGGCTCGAACACGCTCAACCATCAGGCGCTTCTGGTCCTCGTTGAAGCACTTGGCCTTCATGGGGGAGTCGGGAAGCCACCATCCAATAAAGACGCCCCAGACACAGGTGGCCAGGCCGAGGACGAGGAAGAGAAGCTGCCACGAATAGATGACTCCGTTCTTGTAGTGGGAAACTCCCCACGCAATGATACCACCGACCTTTGAACTGTTAGCTCTGCACAATAAGCCGCTATTGCAAGGTGTTTCGTACCATCAGTTGAACGCCAGTCATGCAGTACCAGAGAGATGTAAGGATAGACTGTTCCCGTTTCGTGTACCACATGCTCGTCCTAGAAGCCATATTAGACAAGTCAGAGAACCATCTTGCGATGGAAACTTACATGATGATGAACGAAGGCTGCACACAAGACTCGAAAACACCCAGAAGAAACCGAACAACCATGAGCGAGGCAAAGTTCTTGGCAGCCGCGGAGCAAGTAATGACACACCCCCAGCAAAAGACATTGACAGCAAGATATTTCGCGACGGGGAGCTTCTGGAGGAGGAGGTTGGTGGGGTATTCGCCAACGAGGACGCCCATGTAAAGGATTGTGCCGAGCCATCTATCTGTGTCAACTTTGCTCACTAGTTGTGATAAGGTGTTGACTCACGAGAACTGCTGTCCATGAAGATTCGCATCTTCCTGGATGTTCATGACGGAAGAGAAACCGAGGGTTCCCTTGTCAAGAGACTGGCAGAAATAGGTTCCAAGCATACAGGCCAAGATGCGCTTGTTTACAGTCCAGAAGAGTTCCTTGTTGGTCGCGTCGTCAATCTCAACAGGAGCACCTGCATAGTTGGCGGTCTAAACTCTGCAGTTAGAATAATGTCCTAGCGAGAGCTAAGATCCAATTCTGCCATACCTCGATGTCTGCAACATTGTTGCCCTCCACACCCACTGCTCTAGCAGAGGTGATGGAGTCAGTGTGCTGCACCTGAGCGTCTTTCGTCATGTTTGCGTCCCGTATTGTCGATCAACGTGTATTGCAAGGACAGTCGTGAATGTCTCGAATGGGACAATCTTCAGTCAAGCCGGTGCGAGCGCGGCCTTGATATTGTTGCAGCTTTGGATCTTGTTCTCCTGCCATTGGAGTGTCATGATCCAACACAACGATCTTGCGGGGGGGTTGCAGTCTGGAGTCCGGGAGAATTATCGGCGTCACTCCGAAGACTTGCTCGTTCTGGACCGGTCCCGCTTACTAGTCACATCTAGCGCCCTTTGTCAGGTCAGGTGTCGAAACATCCCAGACCTGATGGCTTGTTCTGGGTTGTTTGATGCTATCGGCGCTGGGCCGAAACTTTGTCCGAAACATCAAGCGAGACTCAAAAGTCGCGTCATGTCACCATCCAAGATCAAGCGCGCCAATGTCCGGGGAAGGGCGATCATTGAACCACCACCAGAAACTCACGCGACATGGAATGTCAGGGATCCCCGCATTGTGTCCTTCTCAGACCAAGCCATTGACAGAGGAACCAACTACAATCCTGGTAAATTCATGCCATGTTCCATGGTTGTCGACAATGGTAGCATTAGGACCAAAGGTAAATCTTCAGGTCATCGTAAACCGCATCACATTTCTAAAACTAGAGTAGATAGAAAGCAAAGATCAAACATGTTTATCGTCTACAGCATCTGCCTAAGAACATTCATCTCTAGAAGCTTATTTCCAACAAGAAGGAAAAAGTAATCAGCATAAACCAGTCCATGATCGGCCCATCGGCGCGGAGCAAACTTGAAGTTGTTAATCGTCGCTCCGTTGACAATCGTTTCCCCCTCGCCAACATCCCACTCCACGTGCGACACGGGCACACCAGAACCGTTTTCAACAGTGTCGATGGACCGGGTCTTTTCCTTCCCATATGCTAAAGGGTTCAAGTGTCTAGAACAAACAGCGTCCACGATTCGTAGTGCATGTTCAAGGTAGGAAGACTTCTCGCTACGGTTGAGAAGCATTTGATGAATGACCAACATTCCATACGCGGCTACAAGCGCCGCACTCGTATCAGGAGGTTGCTGCGTACTGCCAGTGGTTCCGGCAGCGTCAAAATCCCATGGAGGAATCTGTGTGTCAGGTAACCTCTTTAGAAAGTAGTCGGCACAGCGCTTAGCCGTGTCAAGGAACGAAGCCTCGCCACTCCATTTATACGCTTCGGCAAATCCTGCGATCGCCCACGCCTGGCCGCGAGACCAGCACGAGGTATGGCTATAACCCTGGTTTGTAAGGCGCTCTTTGAGGGTACCGGTCGAAGGATCGAAGTTGACGACGTGGCAGGTGGACGAGTCGGCGCGGACGTGATACTTTTGCGAGGTACGTGCGTGGGCAACCGCAATGTCGAAAAGACGAATTGACTCTGCTCTAGAGGGGGTTTGGGATGCAGCCCAGAAGAGAAGCTCAAGATTCATCATGTTATCCTAGGCAGGTGTCATGTCAGATATGGAACCAGCAAGAGGTAGGCTCTACTCACGATGATTACCAGAAAGTCTTTGCTGGTATCTATAAACGAGTAACACTTTGTTTGGCACTTATCCCAAGACCTCATACAGCCGGTGGTCTCGCTGAAGCGATCAGCCAGAGTGTTTGCTGCTTTCATCATGGTGTCAAATGCCCTTTGATCACGGTGAAGATCCCATTGCACACGAGCCCAAGGGAAGATCATGAACCCGAGATCATGCGTGCCGAGGAGGGAGGCATTTTGGTGCAAGTTCTCGGTCCACCATTTGCAAGCATGTCTGTGGATCACTGTTAGCAACTCCATCATGGGGAGGGAGCGGCGGATACATACTCGAGCTGAAGAACATGAGGAGCGGCTCCCTTTTCCGAATTGTAACCAACCAAGTCCAACTCGCTTCGAAACTTCCGTGTACGTTCCAGGAGGAGGTGGAGGGAACCGGGAAAGAACCCTGAGGTCCAGAATGAAAGATCCCTATAGACGTATCCGGTGCTTCCTGGCTTGGTGTACTCTGGATACCATGTAGGTGGCTCGGACTAACTCGATTGTCAGTGGATGAAGCCTGTACCACAGACTAATGCGCCATACCGAGTCGAGGTCTCTTTCAGCGATACCCCAAATCTTCGCTCCAACAGAAGGAGAGTAGAGAAGGTCAAGGTGTTTGAACGTGCTTAATGACAAGCCAGAATTCGCACGCGTACTCTCGCCGTTTCTTTCTTTCAAGCCGTTGATAAGCTGGTCGTCAAACTGCTGATGGGCATTAGTTTTTAGACTCCAAGAAGGTTACAACGACTGACCGAAACTTTGCGCTTCTTTGCCAGTTGATGGGTGGCTGTGCCCACAGATTGGAGCGTCATCTCCAGCAGAACAGGCGATGAGGAAAGAAAAGAAGGCAGCAAGAGCAACAAGAAAATTTCTATGGCATAAACGGGTAAAGCTACCGGCAAAAAAGGGACAAACAGTAAACCCAAGATATAATAGAAATGCGGCTTATTGTAAGCCTATGAGAAATTATTGATTTGAAGGACTTTTGTTCAATACATTTGCTTTCATATCGGGCCCGGAAAAGGTCCCGGGGATCCTCCCGGTGAGTGGATGCGCCGGTGAGACGGAGGTTCCACCTTCCGTATTTGGACCACAGTCATCTGATGGGAACGTTGGTGTTGGATTGCACTTTTGCCGCCTCCAAAAAATGCAAAAACCAAAACGAACATCAATGCCTGTTCCTAGAGACCTTGCATCGGGCTATCCGGCAATGCGTGATCTGGGAATCGAACCCAGGGCTCCCCGACGTTACTCGAATGGCAACGGAGAATTTTACCACTAAACCAATCACGCCTTGATTTGCTGCACGTGACCATGTCCTTGCAATTGGACCTCACAGCGAGTCCAACCACCAGTTGGGCAAGGCAGGAGGCGTCACGACAACAGCAACAACCAATTAGAAGAGCACCATCTTGAAAACTAGGAGCGCACAAATAATCATAGCCTGCGATACTAGAAGGATACAGATTTGACATGGTTATTCACTAACTCAAGCATTTGCATGCATGTAAGGATGTTCACTGCCGGCGCTTGAATGCCAACAAGACTAAAGTGCACGTTCCATGCTCTCGACTAGCCGTCATTCCCATCGATCAAAGTCCGGAATATCTTCCTCATAGTAGGTCTCCCAGACCTTCTCAAAGCCTACTTCGGGTGCGTCATATGGCCAAGGCTCGCCTTCTCCAGTCGCAAAAAGCGCAAAAGACGCGCCGCTAAACACAAACCAGCCTGGTGGTGGAAACGCCTGCCAAGAAGATGCGATTGTGGTGACATAGGTCGGCTTGTCACCTGCAACGCTGTAACCGAGGTGATATTTAAGCGGCTCAGCTCTGATGTGCAACTGGAAGCCCTTGCTGAGGCCTTTTGTCTGGTTGAGGGGTGTTTGCCAATACTGTCTTTGTTAGTCATAGTCTCTTGTCGTAGTGGCTTCTGGCAACTTACTTCTTGCGTGCCATTCTTGTTCAATTCTGTGTAGATGCACATTCCTGTCTGGTTCACGCATCCTCGGATACCAATATCCTGGTGTTGAAACTCGGAAAGATAGGACGAGATTCCAATTCGGTTTCTGGGACCCAAGTTTCCGCGAAAACTGGACAGCTCGGCTGACCATGTCATGTTGAGAGACTTTTGTTTGCGCAGTAAAGCCGCTGGAATATCGCGATCGCTAAGGCCAAAGACGTTGGGCTTCAGAACCAGTCGGCCTTTCTTGAGTTCGTAATTCTTGGTGTAGGGTGTTCGAAGCTGATACCATGATGGGTCGAGCTTCTTTGTCGAAAAGTCATCGACCCATTTGGGAGGAGCCTGACGGTGGCCAACTTTTGGCCCAACTTGTTCACTCAAGAGGATTGGGTTGCCCTTATTGAAGATTGGCCATCCATCCTTCCAATCAACTTTTGTAAGAAAGGTTTCGCGTCCTTGGTGTTGTTAGTGATGCCATCATGAATTGGTCTGTTGCGGTGCGTACCTAGGGGAGATGTGCCGTTGACATTACGGCGAGCCAGGAATGAAGCGTACCAATCTCCATCCGCAGTCTCAACAAGGGTAGCATGACCGGTTGACTGAACAGTCAGGTTGGTAAAGCCCCATTTCCCATTGAACAGGAGAGGGTTGTGTGGACCGCTAACGAAGGGACCAGACGGGGACTTGCTCCTTGCGATGGTTGATCGGTGCTGCTGATCTGTGCCGCCTGAGGAATGTCAACGAAACTGATGCGATGACTTGGACAAAAAGACTTACCCTCCGCAATGAGCAGATAGTACCAGCCATCTTTGTGGTACATCTTGGGTCCTTCAGGTCTGGCCGTGTTGTTGTGCGGCAACGTTCCGTTCCAAAGACTGACATATGGCCCGACGCAATTACCCGATGACAAAGAAACCTCACACTGAGAAAGGCCCCAAAGTCTGTCCTTGTTATTGTTTGGAGCCATCAAGTTCAGATATGTCTTGTTGGATACGGGATCACGGAAGAGCTCTGGGTCAATACCCCATGGTTCAGCCCAGACTGGGTCCGACCAAGTTTTGAGATCGTGTGAGGACATAAACCAGACTCGGGGCCAGACGCGTGCAACGGGGTCGTAAGTCCATCGAGTCATGGCCGCCAGCCAGAATTTTCCATCGAAATAGGCCAGGCTAGGTGCCCAGGCTCCTATTGTGAATGTGTCAGATAATTAAACTGAGGGCTGGAAAAGTAACGTCCTTACCTGCTCCAGTGGGCGTGCCATAGAGTTGTAGCTGCTCAGGTCTTGTCAAGGCATGAGATTTCAGCTTCCAGTTAAATAAGTCCTTGCCTAAAAAACATCAGATGATAATAATAACAAACAGATTGTGGACTCGTACTGTGATAAATGGGAATGCCAGGCCAGTATTCGAAAGAGGAAGTGGCAATGTAGTAATCATCACCAACACGAAGGATGGCTGGATCTGGATTCCATCCGGAGATTATTGGGTTCCAGATGGCATGAGCCAGTGAGGTGAATAGACACCAGCTCCAGAGTAGGCGAGACATTGCGAATGACAGGTGCGCAAAAGGTACGGTACTGGACATGAGCATCGGCCTTGCCACAGGTAAATAAACCCGAAGCTACTGTGTAGTAATAGAGCCATCAATTCCATTGAATACCCCGCCTCAACCCCGGATCTTCAGACCTCGCTTCGCGTTTGCAGGCTAAATGAGTATAGTGGCGGAGGTCGCGATAGTTGTCGGCCCAAGTCCGAAAGAAAAACGACGGGCAGAACACCGCACAACGTCCCGGGAAATTTCGCCTCAGATGCCGGCACTCTGCCAAACTACCAAGAAAGAGCCATAGTTTCATTTAGGGTAGGATGCTCATCGTGGTCTTTTTCAATGCGGCAGATGCCCTCTTGCTTGAAAATTGAAAGGACACTGCTGGATGCTGTAGGGTAAGGTTCGGTTTGGCCAATTGGCATTTGCTTCTTCACAGAACAGAAAGCAAGCAATACAAGCTATGAGTGAGATACTTAGTTAATGGATATGGCCATTGAGTGTTTACTATGTGAATAGAATAGATTTCGATTATTGAGAATCGTTTCACATACGCAACGCAAGCTTCCATAGGGTGGCCAAACATTGGTGTTGTTGTTTGGTGCTCCCTCACAAGACGAAATAGGTTGCTGAGAGTGGGTTAAACTTGGAAATGCCAACTACGTCATCGCACTCTCTTGTGGGACAGCTACATCTAATCGGGTTCAAGCCTGAACCTGAATTTGTTTCACTTGGCCTATTAAATCTTCTCCCTACCCCACAGCCCCCCCTTCATTTAATGTCCACCCACTCTTTCCCGTGATCCAGGAACATCACGTCTCCAACTTGGTCCAAATCTTTCCCCAATATTCAAGCTGTGGCTTCCTCCAATCATCCTTCTCAACCCAAGAGTTATTCACCTTGAAAACAAAATTCTCATGACCCTGTCCATACTCTGGCCATCGAGGGGCCCCTTTGACTCCATGATGGTTTGGATTGAGGTCATGGACAAAGGATATGAAGCTTCGAGACATGAGCTTTGAAAGTTGGTAGTACTCGGGATGCGGACCAATCCAGTTGGAATTCTTCTTGCTTGCACTTGGCTCCTGGTTGAAAACGAAGCAGATTTCCGCATAGTGTGTACTGGATACGGGAGTTTCTGTAGCCACAAGTTCTTCCTTGTCATCCCACGGTGCCTGATCAAAACGGTATGTATAGACGGGCTGCCGGTGGCGTCGGGATAAGGAGGTGAAGTATTCGGCTGTTGTACGTCGTCCAGCATGGATGACGTAGTCTCCTGCAATGGCTGCCCCACGTTTGTACTGCTTCCCGTTCTGTTCGAAGCGCTCCTCGCCCGTATTGAACGGGCATCCCTGAGCGGGATCATCTGGATAAAGCTGCATGAGGTTGCGGACAGTCTTGGTATCAAGCCCAGACCCCATCGCGGACAGATACTTCGTCACGTCCTTATCAGTGTTCAACGTTCCTCGTGGACCAAAAAAGCTGGCGGTTCCCTCGTCAGTGTTGGAACCAATCAAGATCGCGGCCCTGGCAACTTGATTCTTCTTGAACGACGTTGAAGGGAGCTGAGTAAGGAATTCGCCATCTAGGACGGGTGTGACGACAAATGGAGCAAACGCCTTGAAGAGAGTCTCGTACTTGACATGACGAAGACAATGGAGGGTATCCTTGTGTTTGGAGCAGCCAACAGTTTTTGTGACATTGTTGTAAATTTCCTGATAGTCGCCTGCCACACGTTGAACTATGATTGGGTCAGCACAAGTTCAGCCGAAAGACTCGGGAATATGCTTTTACTTGAAGGACCCAGGGCTGAACCACTTTGCATGATGGCAGCTCTGAACAAGTTCTCGTTGTCGCCTCCAAATCCGACAAGATGATAACCCACGCTGAAAGCTCCGGCAGACTCTCCAGCAATGGTGACCTTGCGAGGATCGCCGCCAAAACCCTGAATGTTTTCCTGAATCCATTTGAGAGCCAGGCGCTGATCAAAGAGACCAATGTTCAGCGCTCCGTCCTTTTGCATCTCCTTGGAGGCGAGAAAACCCCATCCGCCGACACGGTAGTTGATCGAGACGGCGATGATGGGCTTGCCTATGCTGACTGAGGCATTGACAAGATATGAGGTGTTGTAACGAGGATCAGCACTGCCTCCAGCCGTGAAACCTATGCTATCACGTCAGATCACATGCTATGCCGATGCTGGGTTGCTCATACCTCCGCCATAAATCCACACACAAACGGGAAGCTCTTCATCTGCGTGCACACCAGCTGGCCGTACGATATCGACCGTCAGGCAATCTCAATTGATCTTGTTAGCAAGGCTTTGATGCTACTAACATCCTCCATTACACACTCACCCTCTCCCAAGTCAAGACCTTTATCAAACCCAGCATAACCGGGACAAGTAAGGCTTCGCTTGGTAGCGTTTCGCACGCCATACCACGATTCGTTCAGTGAGACGGGGTGTCTCAAGCGTAGGCCACCGAGAGGTGGCTGCGCAAAGGGAACCCCAAGAAAGAGGTCTTCATGGAACTCGGGGAGATACAACCCCCTGAGCGTCCCGTTCTTGGTCGTGGCAATTGGAGGGCGTCCATCGCAGGTGGGCAAACCCGAGACCGGTGAAGATGCGTAAAGAAGAGATATAAGGACCCAACCCAACCAAGTCATGTTGGAGTAACTGGCCATATTTCTTGACACTGTTGGGTTGAAGCGATGTTCTAGTAAAGCATCCGAATGTCTACCTGTTTCCGTCTTGGCTTGACACCTCCTTCTTATCATGATGGCCCGAGGCGGGGGAGTTGGCCGGTCACGAAGTCCGACAGTTAGTCCGGCACTAAATTTCATGGTCTCTGAAAGCCCCGATGGCGAGAAAGTTTACGGAGCCCCAGGCTTTCGATGCGGAGATGATGGTACCGACATCTCCGGCCCATAACCGGATTATTGCATGAAAGGAGAGACGGATATAATTACATTTATCTTGTGGCCTCTGTTGATTGCTAACATCAACAACGCGGCTTCTCCAATGCCTCTCATTTTCAGCAATCATGTATCCTCTCGCGTTAGGTCATCCTACTCCCATTCTCTTGTTTCTTTCCTTTGTCTCCCTTTTTGCTCACGGACATGCCCGGATTCTTGAGTCCAAAACTCTCTAAGAACTTTGCTTCACCCAAATCTCACCTCGGACCTCATGTCTATTAGCACTAGATGAACGGCAACATCAACAGTGATGGCCTCGACAAAGATCTTTCGGCCATGGCAGAGGCTGGACACGGCGGTGCCCTCATCAAAGATGTACAAGCCGGCCTGCCAGAAGGACCCATCACCTATGCCAGCCGTGAATGGCTTGATTTGGTTGTCTACGCTGTCAAGGGTCTTGAAAAACGTGGCATGCAGGCGGCAATGCGCAACTCTCCGGGATATTCTGGTGTTGGCAGCCATAACCTGCCCGTCAATGAGACCATGAAGGAACTGATCTGGACGGAGAGCCGAATCACTGCCAACTCCTCCAGCGACACCATCCCGCCCAAACCTTTCAGCAAGTTGGGCATGTATCAGGATCTATTCACCCTGGCATATTCAACCGGGCAAGGAGAGGGAAACCTGGTGTTCGGAGACGCTGTGCAAGAAGTCCGCATCAACGAGACTGTCGTCAAGACAACCGTCACTTCAAAAATTGATAGAACGAATCCACTGGGACTGGAATCAAAATCTGCGAAACCCGACATGGCCTTCAAAGAACCCTTTATAGCTCAGGCTATTCCAATTTATCGTATACTAGAACTGCCTCTCAACGCTTTCGATGGTGCCCGCGACTATCCCCCTCAATGGTCGGTTTCTGTTTTCAACAATTCTGTCAACTGGACATCCGTCTCAGTTACCGTATCCGCTCCAGCCTTGGGGTAGATGGATGCCCCGGACGTCATTAATTTCAGCCAGGTCAAGGCCAAATACCTTCGGCTGGTTCCATCTGCCCCAACGTGGATTACCGGCATCGACGTGTCGTCTTCACCTAGGTTGCCAAATTGGGCTGTCAAGTCTCATGGAGCCCCTGGGACTGTCACGGTTGCCTCGTTTCCAACTGCTGATCTTCCTTCTATCGATCATCTTCTATCATGGATGTCAGCTCGCATCTCACGACTGACGGGAAACTGAAGTGGCGTCCGTCAAACGACGAGACTCACACCGTCGTAAGGATCGGCTACACAGTGACGGGACAGGAGATGCCGGCAACGCCTGATCGATACAGAGGTAACTCGACCCTTTCATTGTTTTTATATACTTGTCTGTACTAAATACAGGCACCACCTCTGCGCCAAGAACACACTGATGGGTAATCTGTCCAGGACTTTCCGTGGACCTCTTCCGCCCGACGTTTCCACCTGGACCGAGCATCCATTCCAGCTCAAAGCAACTGGCGATCGAATGATGACCCTTGGACCTAATAGATTCATCTTTCACAGCTATGTTCATCAACCTGTGAATGCGGCTTTTCCTGGAATGACGTTTGGGTCATTTGGCACGCACTTTGAGCGGATGAACACTTGGGCAAAACAACAAATCGGCTGGAACAAGCACTTGTCAAGAGTGTCATATATCCTTCAGAACACCGATGCATATGTCGACGTCGCTTGCTTCATTAGCGAAGAGCCATCACAAGCTACTGTGCCTTACAACAGCCCCTACAATGTCCCACTGTCCTATCAAGCAGACATCTTTTCTGGGGCGAATCTTCTAGACCTGAAAGCCAAAGACGGCCGAGCAGTGTGTCCATCTGGTACATCCTATCGGCTTCTGATTTCCCCGGATTTGCCGAGCGCAACCAAGCAAGGTATCACAAAGGTGCTTGAGCTAACTCAAGCTGGTGTGCGCATTCTTCTGCTTTCGAGCACACCAACACCACGAGGAGCTGGTCTAAACGACCAATGACGATGTATCCAACCTCGCCAAGTCTCTCTGGGGTCTTGCTGGCAATGTGTTCACAAACATGACTGCTGCCGAAGCCTTGAAAGCTGTGGATCTCGCACCAAATCTGGAGTTCACGTCATCTCCCAACGACGCTGCAATCTACTACACCAACAGAACTGATGGCTCTGAAGGTGTTTTCTTCGTCAGCATCGGTCTTAGGGAGCACGTCGATGTCGTACTCAGCCTCAGAGGATAAGGATATCCAGAGATCTTGAATCCCACTACTGGGGAGACTGTTGACTTTGTCATCAGTAGCCGATCAGGCTCACGCACGAATCTGGCCCATTAATTTAACCCATCAGAGTCTATCGTCGTTGTCATTCGACAAAAGGCGAGCAGAAGTCTTGATTCAGTGTCCAAAGACGGTCACCAGCTCTGGGCGGCGACACCTTTTGAGTCTTTCGTGACAACACCTCACCAAAACATATCGTCTTCATTTACTGTCACACTATGGGCAAAGCCAGAAGTTGCACAGTTTGGCACTTCAAGCTACATCATCTACCCCACGTCATCATACGGGAATGGACATGCCTCAATGCCACTCTCTCTGGGAACCAACGGGGCTCAGATCGGAGAGGCCACAACTTCTAGGCCTAAGACTGTCATTGGTCTCACTGAGACTGCTAACAACTTTACCGTCTCGGGGTGGACTCATTTCGCCATCGTGTATGAGAATAGCACGCCTTCACTATACGTCAATGGCGAAATGATAAGCAAGGACACAAAGCCAAGCAGCATTGTGCATCCAGGTCTGGGACAGCCAGATGCACCAGCGCGGATGACGAAGCGTTCCGACGGTGACCTTGCCGGACTTGAAGCTCATGATGAGTCTTTGAAGGCAGCTGATATCAAGGCATTGTTTCAGTAGGGGCTTCCATAATCGGACTCTCTATCGTCGATAGAATTGAAAGGGTTAAACAAAGCCCTTTTTCGTCGCGGTGGGAAATACACGTTTTCTGCTGGGGGCGAGAGGACCAGCGTTGAGGTGCCTTATCTTCCAGTTGTCTCTCTCAATGGAAGTTCGGAAGTGTCGTTTCCCGCCGATCGCTTGCCCAAGAAGCGTGGGAAAATTACAGTCGAGTTACCCGAGCTCAAATCCTGAGGGACCACGAAGATTTCGATATCACTCATTTCTCTGGAACAGCCACCTACAAGACCAAGTTCCAACTGCCCAAGGATCAAGGTTCCAAGATAAGCACGGGTGCAAAGACGCGTGTATTACCGAACCTGGGCCGAGTGGAAAACATTGCCTCAGTCAAGGTGAATGGGAAGGATCAAGGTCTCGTCTGGCTCCCGCCCTACGAGGTAGACATCACCTCGGCTGTGAGATCCTCTCGTACCAACACACTGGAGGTCGAGGTCACAAACTGCTGGCCAAACAGGCTTATTGGAGACGAGAAGCTACCGGTAGAAAACAATTACAACTCGACTCGGCAGAATTTTGCTATCGAGGAATGGCTAGACTGGTTTGCCAAGGGCTTGGAGGGCAGAGGATACAACAGTGGGGATGAGTTTGGAAACGACGGCACCCGTAAGCCTGAAGAGAGAGTGACTTTCACTTCTTGGAAGCACTACGATGAGTCGAGCCCCTTGTTCGAGAGCGGACTTCTGGGACCTGTCACTGCCACTGCCACGGTAGCTGAGCTTGTGGACATAAAGGTGTACGCGTAACTACCGGTATGTAGCCACTGTAGGCCTGACCATCAAGCCAGCATGACCCCGTGGGGTCATTGTTTCAACCCCTGGTCAACCTTGTGAGCATGTTTATGAAGTGCCGGTAGAGCTTGTGACCAGCTGCCGTGCGGTAATTGAGGGGTAATTTCGCCCCCATATCCGCGCCACTCGCACCAAGGGAATCACCCATGATCAACGATTTAGCCACATCTTGTGCCATGTTTTCACCATGCACTATTAACCGTCGGGTCGGAGATGAGCCCGAACATTCCTCCGGGAGCCCGCAAACCCCTGACGCCATGTCCATGCGCTCCGAGCTACCCCAGCTCACTTGGACGCTTGCGGAATAGTAAATGCCACCAAAGAACGCCACTGCGGGGACCCATGGGGTTGTGGCACGATCCCCCACATGCCAGGGGACCTCACGAGAGACATTTCATCATCTTGGCCTCGGACTTTGACATCTCCTTCTCCCTCTCCCCTCCTCTACCCATTTGCGATATGCCCAAAAGCCTCGAATACATACGCAGACAACATGGCAAGCCCAAGTGGCTCAATCGTTGATGAGCACATGCGAGGTGACGATGAAAATGCCTCAGGAAATGAACGACCACGGAAGATGGCGCGCGTTAGTACTAGGGAAGAAGAGGGCCCTTCGTGCAGCTCTTGCAGGAGGAGGAAGACCAAATGCTCCAGAGACCAGCCGTGTTCCAATTGTTCCAAGATTGGTACTACTCTCTTACGCTTAAGCTCGGCAGTTGTTTCAAGGTAGACTAACTTGTGTTTAGGCGCCAACTGTATCTACGACGGGGGTAAGATGAAGCCCGGACTCCGGACTGGTGCTGTGGAAAGTCTAAGCCAGAGGCTCAGTATGTCACGCCCAATATCGAGTGCGCTTAGCAGCTCCCTGACATGACATTTCAGCCGCCCTCGAAAACATGTTTGTTGGACAAGGCATCATGTGGCAGCAGATGCTGAATGCCATCTCCGGTGGTGGTGCCCAGCCTCACCTCAGCGAGTCACTACCCTCCCCGCCGATGGGCTCACTACAGGAGCAGTCTTCAGCATTCAAGCAAAGGCTGTCTTTCCTGACGTCAGGAGATCCGGTTCAATTCCAGGGCAACAGCATATCGACCTCAGCCACTACCAAAGCCGCCGCATTATCAGGTATCGAAAACACGGATCCCTGTCTTTCCAACACCCCTATGCCACCGGATGAGCTTGTAGACTCGCTGGTGGAAATCTACTTTGAAACTGTACACCCTTGGATTCCCATGCTGCATGTTCGGAATTTCAGAGCTGCTCTTGCATCTCCTGAGCAACGAGCCGGCATGACGACTATTCTACAAGCTATTGTATCTCTCTGCATCAGGTTTTCAGACGATCCCCTACTTAACGAGAATCCATCGTTGCGGACCTGGTATGCTACGAGATGCAGGCAGGCCGTCATCCTCAAGAGTATGGAGACATTCTCGGTCCGAAACGTTCAAGCACTCATCATCTGCGCCTTTGACACGATCGGTAGTGGACACGGTCCATCGACATGGTCCATGGTTGGAAGCATGGCAAGGACCGTGGAGCAGCTGCGCTTGAGCAAAGAGGAGAGCGATGTTGCTGAGAGTGCTTCAGCAGGGAGAAGTCTCATGAACAGAATGACATTCCTTCCTCCTTGCAATGGCTGGCAAGAAGCTGAGGAGAGGCGACGTGTTTTTTGGAATGTCTTTCTGATGGATAGATTCTGCAGTATCAGCACTGGATGGAATCCTTGCCTCACCAGCGCCGACTTCCATCGCAGACTACCATGTGAAGGAGCCATCTGGGAAGAAAGTGAACACCTTCAAATACCGACCCCATTCTTTGGCACTTTGGACCAGATGCAACATCCAGAAGCTCTTCCTGAACTTCACATGGAGAGGGAGGAAGAGCAGAACTCTCTAGGCGGATTTGCATACTGCATAGAAGCCACAGAGAACCTCAGGCTGGTCATCTTCTTCTTTCTCCAGCACGAGGTTGACTTTGGTAATTCTCGTGATATTCAAAAGTGGCTCATCAGATTTAAGCAGCTGGACTTGCGTCTTATGCAGTAAGTCGAAACCATTTATTGCGTCTACTAAGCTTTCTAACAGATGTTCTAGATGGAAAGCACTCCTCCCCGAAACATGGAGAGAAGCTTGTCTAGTCAACGACGATGGCAACCTTGACCCTAACTTGGTGTTGGCCCACATCACCCACAACACTGCTGTGGTTCTCCTTCACCAGGGTCTAGCTTATCCTTCCTCAGACTGGAAGTCCATACCAGCCAAGCTCCCATCTGTCTCAAGTGCGGAGACCTGTCTGGCTGCGACAGAAGAAGTATCACGTATCACTACAAGATTTCTTCCAACTTCACCTGTCTTGGCAAATCCACAATTCGCATTCTGCTTGTTCGTATGCGGCCGGGCATTGCTTACACATGCCGTCTTTCAAGAGAAGCCAATATCTCCCGTGTTTGATTCCATCTTGCAAAGCCTCGATGAAATCTCGAAACGGTGGAATGGTAGACATGCGAGCACGAGTTCCAACTTGGCGTCAAAGTTCAAATCACGCCTCCTGCAAGCACGTCAGGATGGTTACCACGGCGCTGCAAGTATTCGTGAAGAGGCCTTTTCTGATAAGAAATATCCAAGCTGCGAACAAGAGGATAACTCACCGAGCAGCTTGGCCTATTCCCACGCCACCGCTTTTCAACTTGGTCTCGACGCTAATGCTACTGCAATGGCATTCAAGCCGGCGTCAAAGAGCTCACCGGATAGCGTTTCTTTGGCGTTCCCACCTTTACCCGGGTCACTACAGGATGCATTCTTGACTCAACCAAGTCATGCGATGCAGCAAGTCATGGATTCTTCCACGCAAGATACCATTTCCGTGGCAGATTGCTTCACAGATCCTTCCCTCATGGCCGATCCATATCCATTTCTGGATCAGACCATTATACCTAGCGACAGGGTGACGTCTCTGAGAGGCTTCATGCCTCAATGATATGAGCTTAATAAAAGTTGGATTGTTTTATATCTTCATGTCATGCTTTAGGCTATTGGGTGGATGGCTGGGTTGGGTCTAGTATTCTTGTTCTATCACCACGTTGCTATGTGCAGTTGATACTCTTCACAAGCTATTTCCTAGCTGGCAATGAATCTGTATTCACACTCAGAGGCAAAACCTCATGAATTCTACTCCTAGGACTGAGTATCTGTCAATGGTTTTCTAGAAATATCCGACTCTTTATCTCTTCAAGAGCCTTGATTCTTAGTTCGAGCAACCATGTGGCCCATGTATTTGTCTTGAGGATTCAATGACTACCTAACTAGACCTATAGCTATTGGCATGCCGTTTCTCAGAAATACCACAGCGGCTAGGCAACCTCCATTTACTTCTCAGACAGCACCAACACCTTGGCTTGATCCACCTCGATGCCCTTCAATGCTATAGTGGTACCTAGTTTCCCAAGGTTCTTCTTCGCCCACACGTCACGAATGACTAACTGCCGATGCCCTTCACTCAAACCCGGCACTTCCTTAACCGGCAACGAAATATCCAGTGAATCTGCACCATAGTTCTGCACCAGGATAACATGTCGAGACTTGCCCGACTTCAAAGGTCCGGCCCACACCTGATACTTGCCTTCTCGTGACAGACTCGGAATGTAGTTGACAGCAACGCCGAGTTTATCCTGATTCAAGGCGATGATCTCCTTGTTCTTTAGAACCTCGAGTGACGATTCCCGAATGTTGTTGACATCGGCACCAATAATGAGAGGAGATTTCAGGGCTGCCCAGAACGAAAAGTGTGTCTCTTCCTGGTGCCTTGTCATGTTTCCAACACCCACCTCGAGCATATCCATGTCCGCTGTTAACGGTTAGCAGTTGATTCGACAAGAGACAGAGTTGAACTTACCCCAAGATCCTGGCTTCTGAAATCTGGAAATCTCACGCATCTTGCGAATCATCGTCAAGACACTAACGCCAGCGTAACCCGTATTCAGACAGTAGGCTGTTGCGCAGCCATTGCTGTTGTCTTTCTTGTACTCGCTGTGGATATCTCCAGACATGCGGTAAGAGTCACTGAACTGATCGGCCCAGAACCACGGGAACTGGTGACCCCATTCGCAGAGTGAGTAGAAGATATCACGGCCCGTGTCTTTCAACGCGTGTGACATGCGAAGAAACCTTTCCTGAACTGACAGCGTGTTGGCTTGAAAGCCTCCACAATTGTCGTATTTGAGGTAATCGATGCCCCATTCCGCGTACTGTGAGGCATCGAGTTCCTCGTAGCCGTGGCTACCAGGTGCAAAGTCGCAACCATAGATGCCCGCGTCACTACTCGGATATTAGATGGTGCCTTTATCGTATGAGAGGCCATCGTGGATTGGAGAGAATCGGCCAAGGGTTCTGGTATGAACCATTGCTCACCTGTAAATGCCAACCTTGAGACCCAACTTGTGGATGTAGTCGGCAACGGGTTTGATACCACCAGGAAACCTGGTGAGATTGACCTGCTGCCGGCCTTCCTTGTCTCGCTCAAGAGTCTGCCATCCAGCATCCATGAGGACATAATTGTAGCCCAAAGAAGCAAGTCCAGACTTGACAATTGTGTTGGCAGTAGATTCAATGATGCTTTCGTTGATGATGGCCTTGAAGCTGTTCCACGAATTCCACCCTGGAAGAATATTTAGCTAAGGGGAGAACATGAGGAGCCCTGTGTTTGGGGACTTACCCATCTGTGGCTTGGTGGCCAATCCTTGGGCGGAGACGCCCGATGCGAAGGCCAAAGGAACAAGGCTGAGTTTCATGATGTGTATTCGGTCAAATGAATGAACATGCCCACGAAGTAGTTACACTCAATGATTGGGATAATGAAAGAGTTTTTTATAACATGATTTGAACAGAAAGATGGTTACATCATAAGACTCGAGTTCGGGCTTCGGGGCAATCCTGGGTGATGTTCCGAACGTCGCATCGGAGTCGGACCGGTCTTTGGCCCTCAACGCCAAGCCCACGAAGAAGCCGGATATTTGAAGCCCATGTGATGCTCCTCTGCTCTCGAAAATTCCAGCGTAGACTTGAGTGTTTAAAGCGTCGCCTTTTGTATTTCCATCGAAACAATGAGATTCTACTCCATCTTCCTCTCAGCCCTGGCGGCATCGACATCTCTTTGTGAGGTCGTCGATCGCCAGCCCCTCACCTTTGCTCCGATTCCTGAAGATATCTATGTTGCCCCAGCATCGGACACTATTTTGGAATTCATCCAATCGCGAGAGGACCTGTCCATTCTATCGTCAACACTCGATCAACTAGGAGGTTTGTCTTGAAGCTGATGTAAATCATCATCATGGCTAACCTGCGCAGGGTTTGTGCAAGCCCTCAACACCTCGGCAACATGGCAATACACCTTTTTCGCGCCATCGAACAAGGCCTTCAACAACACTGGAGAGTACTTTGAGACTTTTGCGAAGACGGCCAAGGGGAAGTGGTGGCTAGGAAATCTGATCCAACACCACTACGTCCCAAACGCAAAGCTCAAGACCTCCGACTTCAACTCTACCACTATCCGACTTCAGACCAGCACGTACCTATACGTGAGTGCGAAGACGGTTGGTGAGGACTTGCTGCTCAACAGTGCTGCCACAGTCACGGAAGGAAACCTCCCCGTTACTAATGTAAGTAACCCTCTGTAGGACTGTTTGACCAGGGCATTAACTCTCCCCAGGGCATCGTTCACATTATTGACCGTATTTTGGATCCATCTGCTCAGATTTTCGAGTCAGATTTGCCGCAGGTAAAGCAAGGGTTTATTCCTGGCAGTTGCTCAAACCCACTGCTGCCTTACTGTTGAATGAAGAGGCGAAGCCCAAGATGCTGAAGGGGTTGACCAAGAGAGGGGCGATTGACTGTATAAGCTGAGGAAACGTCGCTCGATCTTGCTGTTGAATAGTAAATAACACCGAGTTCCGATTTTTCTTTGAATTTCTCCATTCACACACTGGTTGTTATGGCTGTCCTGTAGAATCATGTTTGTTCATGACCGTGTACATTGAGTGCTGTGAGCTCCTTTGCGGCTGTCTGTATATGAGCATGTGGCCTGTTAGATAACGTCTGTCTCATCGCCTGCAAAGATATGTCCACAATAAACCGAAGAACAGTACCCATCAATATAGACATGAATTGAGACCCGATAGAATGTAGTTTCTGTGTCTTCCTCAGCAGTGTCTTTAAAAGCAACGTAGCACGGGATTAGCCCATGACTCTAACGCGCCATAATTCCTCGTTGGCGAACGACAAAGCCGAGGTTTGACAACAACGTGAGTAACCACTCAATGGAAATATAATTTCCAAGGTCCGAAAGAGCATTGGCCTTCCACAGGTGCGTTAGGTGACCCCTTTGTTTTCAGCGTAGCAACCATGCACCAGTCTGGCCATGGGTGGAATAGCCGGGGCGGGTATGACGCGGGTTGCATGGTTCCTTTCATTACGGCTAAAGGGAATGTTTCATCTATAGTTCTTCATAACCGCCATTGGAGAAACTTTCGGATACCAAATCTAGATAGTAGGTTGTTGATCGATCTTCGGGCTATGTTAACCCATCCAGGGCCGGGCTGCAACTATAATAAAGAACAGATTTTCAACACATCATAGCATCATAACCCAATGCTAACACAGTGGGTATTAAAACACCTATTGGTCGCTATCTGCTAGTTTTACAAGCCTTGCTTCGTTCTTGAGTGGCGGCAACAGATCAATGCTGGTAACATGATAACCACGGGCTAAAATCCGTAATCATCGTCTCCAAGCCATATACTAGGTTCTCGTTTCCGCCGGAGATGCACTGCCTGTCTGGTCCGCTTCTCTGTTTTCACCACGCTTGAGCCAATTCGCTGGGTTATATGGACTTCCCTTTTTGCTTCCCTGGGCCTTCATCCTGTCTTCGCCAATCTCTCCACCAATGACTCTTCCAGTGACGCCTTGTTCCATCTCATCAAGATGGTAATCACTCATTAAAAAGCTACAAATGAGAACCGGGACGCAAACGCAAACCGCGATGGTGAGCAGAGTACTCATGGTCTCCTGATAGCTGCGGTTGATGGCCATGCGTTCGGGGCCATTCATGGGATATGACAAAGCCACGTTGATGTCGTCAAAGATCATTGTCGCATTCTGCTTCGCCTCTTCTGGAAGATATGCAGTCAGCTTTGCAGGAATATTGCGACCCCAGACAGCGCCGCTAATGGCAGAGCCAATAGCGGAACCAATACTGATAAGTGTGAGGAAGATGGCCGTGGCAGATCCGAGATTTTGATGTCCAGCGCTGGCTTGTACACCAAGTTGAGCTGGCACATTGAGCATGCCCCCACCAAAGCCGATACAAATCTGAGTCCCAATGATAGCCGAGAGGGAGGCGTCTTGGGTGCGATACTTCATCATCAGTCCCATGCCCAGGATGTAGAGGCAGGATCCCACGACCACAAACCACTTATACCGGTTCGTAAACTTGATGAGGAATGACACGATAAGAGAGGAAACAGTGCCTGAGAAGCTGAAAATCTGGACCATGTAGGTGGCTGACTGTGTGTCGAGGTCCCAGACGACAAGTAGGTACGAGTAGAAATATGGTTGAACCGAGAGGTAGAATGCCACTACCAAGCTATTAGATATGACGAATCTGTGATTACGGGGAACTCACTGAAATAGAATGTGATCAGAACACAGCCAGCGCTGAACGTCCGAGACTTGAGCAGATGCAGAGGCGTCAAAGGATAAGGCGCCATGTTGGCAAGAATCTTCCCAAATGTGCCCTGGACGCCATATTTCTTGCCAAGACGAGTACTCATCTCCCAGAACGGATAGACGACGACAAAAACAGCGCCCAGCGCGACCATGGCGATGATGCTCTTGTTGCTCCAGCCATTCGAAACTTTGGCGGCGATGGTGCAAGGGACCAGGATCAAGGAGAACCCAGCTGCCAGGAGGAGAATTCCGCCAATGTCCATGTCCCTCCAAAGATTCAAGAGAATCTGTCCGGGGTTTCCTTTCATCGTCGTGCGTGACTCGGGAGCAAGGCCCAGCTTCTTGGCTCGTCGGCCGTTGAGGAGGAGAGAGATGAGGAGAGGTAGAAACGAGACTGGCAAGAGGATAGCCCACATCCCATAGGCCCATCTCCAACTGCCAGAGCTATTCCTGATGCCAGTACCAATGCGCTCACCGATCCATGTTGTGACGAGGAATGGCAGGTCTGGCAGAGTAGAAAAGAGGGCACGCCATGTTAAGTCGGTGGTATCGGCAATAAAGACCTGCTGCAAGATCAATAGACCGGTACTGCCCGCTGCGTAAAAGATTTGAGCCGATGCAAACGTCTCGACATTGTTTGACGCCGCCATTTGTATATAGCCCAGAGTGTAAAGGGCGATGGAGACACAAAAGGCTTCCAATCTCCCAAACACATCAGCAACCTTTGCCATTGGCGGCTTAACCACAGCTATTACGTTCCATTAGCCACGTAAAAGTGTGTGGTCGACGTGACAAATGCATACCAAGGATGACAGCTTGAACCACGCCGATAGTCGAGACCAGTGAGTGACTTTGGAATGAACTGGCCACAAAGATGAGGACAGAGCCCGTGACTTGACCCTCCAATGATGTGATGAAAGCCATGAGCAGCAAACTGCAAACATCGAGTTAGACACCCATTGAGTGGTGTAAATCTCTAGACCTCAATTCAGGGATATGTCGATTAGGCGCTCTTCACGTACCTGGCATAGGCGACAGCCAATGAAGTCTTTGTCCAAGTCTTTGAGATGGCTTCGATACCTTTGACACCGTCAAGAGCATCCTCGTTCAATGATTTCCTGTCGTCATTGGTCGGTGGGCGGCGCTCAGCGGCGTGATTTTTGTGTTTCTCGTCGTCATCCATTGTGGTCTCTCGATGAATGGATCCCATGGCGACTCGTGCAGTGCAAAGGGTCCTCAGATATGTGTGTCAGAAATGTGCATCTGCCCTCTCGTAACTGAGTATTTGGGTAAGGTGTGAGAAATAGAAGGGCCTGGCAAAGGGATCGACGAGATTGATAAGTGGAGGGGAAGAAGGATCGACGGCCAGTGAGTACACAATGCTACGTCAGGGGGCAACATGTGGTTTAAAGACATTGCTCTGTCACACTGAAAGCCCCAGGTAAGCAATTACCCGTTGCATGCGTGTGGGAGTGGATTTGGAAGGATAATGACCAACAAGCTAGACATTCAGCTGCTGTTGGTTCTAAGGAATCACATTGCAGATATGGAGCCACTCTCAGGCCACCAACATTGGCGTTGCCGAATTTTTAACCCCTTTGTAGTGCTTCTCCCGATCTCGGCCAACAAAGTGTATGACAATTGACAGTTACCACACAAACGACCTGTTCGGGCCGAGTCGAAATACGGCATAAGAGCATATCCCATCCTGCTTTTCAGCCAGCCTTGACAATTACAGAGGTCAGATGAGCCCTATTTTATGCTTATCCAAGCCACCGAATCATCTTTCCCCTCGGGCGGGTCTGATTGGATAGCGTCGAAAAGGATCTGCGCCAAAAGTCTTGGAGCTGAGATGCATCTTATCAATCACAACCATTCCTCCTTCCTTGGCCTTTTCTCGGCAGAGACGAAGGATTCTGCACTGTCACGAAACAGGGATGAGGATATTCAATTTGTAACTTGTGCACAAGTCATTGCTTGTTGGTGATTCGCAGGAAACGCGTGGAGGGTCACACATCACATGTTGCCTACCGTGAATTTGTGGGGGTCCATGTTCCACAGTTAGCTAAAATGTCTTGATCAGAGCGGGGAATGACCTTGTTGAAGAAAGGATCTCCAATATTTGAGCTGAGTCGGAGGCAAGGAACACGGCTCCGATGGTGCAGCGCGTCGGTCACTCCGTCTTGACGTTTGTTGGTCAAATAGCTCCCACTCTGTCCCGCCAATACCACAATCCGCATGTTGATTTCGCGTGTTGTACGAGCATCTTCCTTACAGTCGTGAGTGTTGACGTGGTGATACTACATGTCGCGTCTACGAGACCGGAATGACTAGATGCCGACTACACCACGCCAAAGAGGGCTTTGCTTTGGTGAATAGAAGTGTTGCTGTCAAGTAGTGACTGAATATTAAACTGACCGGCGCAATATTAATCAGTGATTTGGCAGCTTCAGAATCTGCTAGTCACGATCCCGGTCCAGATGAGCTAGCGAGCAGGGTCTATCACATTACTTGCTGATAGTGACTGGGAGGAGTTGGAGATACATATGAATATGTATGGACCATTAAGGTTAAATACAAGCAACTATTCACCGTACTGAGAGTGATATAAAAGCTTGGCCGCAGTAACCATTTAAAATAGCAGCAAGAGCAAAGAGACACGATCTACCAAGCCATCAAAAGCCCGGAGTGCCTTTTACACAACTCAGGAATCCATGATGAAAATAACCAAGGAGATAAGAAAGGACCATACTCATTGGTCATGCAAATTCAAGGCTAATACAATCTTTGAGGTCGACTGCATAGTAGGATACCTCAACGTACCTTCACCACGGCCAATGGCAGAGAAAAGCTGCGAGTTTTGTCGTCATCGCCGATATGTAGGCACCGTGGCATTGAACAAAGACTTTGATGAGATTGGCCGCCTCGCTCGGGTTGACCATGAGGGTACTGAATGGTGGGAGTATTACGTGAAGCCGATAAAGCAGGAATTGATAGTATAAACGATAACCCTTGTTTTTTTCACCTCTGTCCGTCGTGAGCATCCAATACAAGTTAACTTCTGACCTTTCCAAGCCCCGTGCAAATGGCCACAAAGCCCAGTTAAATCAATGACTGGTTTAGTGAGTTATGAGCCTACGTTTCTTTATGAAATACTCAAATAGGCAGATTTCACATTACCAATAATTCCACCTCCCTGTTAGACATGTTATTAAAGCAACAATGAGAGAGAAATTGTGGCCCGCTTTCACCATCATGTCGTTGTAGGGTAGGTACTTGCCTGGAGGCGAGTAGAACACCCGCAAACATCCAGTCTCCTCCTTGAGATGCTTGCTTCTAGCCCAGAGGTGCATATCAAGTGTATCAAAACGATGTAATAGAAGAGATTCCACTAGCAAGAACCTTTGAAATACAGTCCTACGAGATAATGGCGGGCTGTCAACTGTCCGACTGCCAATAACATGATGTAGGATCTCTTTGGCGGAAATCTCTCTACGATGAGAAGAAGTTGAAGTAGCAGCCTAGGTTGCGTCCTTGTCATTTGATTTTTTCGCACTTGCTGTTTACTCAGTTCCAAACCTGCTTTCCGGCTTGGAATTTGTGGAATTACAGCATAGACCATTTTTGGGTTGCCCGAAATCTGCATGAATCCGAAGCTAGCTTGCCGGCTTCATTAGCGACTGCTATCGCTTCAATGAAGCCCGTGAACCAGTCGGAGATGGCGAAACTAGGCATTGTAAAATACGAATCAGGAACGACGAGTTGTTGCCGATAAGTCTAAACGGCATCGCGACTCCACAATAATGCATTTAGACCCTATAGCATAGCCTTCAAGGAGGCCGAGTGGCTGGTGAAATTAAAGCCCGATACGGGGAGGGCGACCGACCGTATGCTACAGGCCCAACGTCAGATCGCCAACCCTCACGCTCGCCAGCACTGCTTGGGTTCATTTAAGCCCGCAGAGCACCGTAGTAGGCTAGTGCATGTGAGATGGAAGTGGCTAAGGTGCGGCAAGAGTTGTCCAACGCCATCGCCAATGGCGTGTGCGACTACAGGGTTCATTCCAGGGCATAGATAGAAGGATAGCACTCTGGGGTGGTACATTGAGACCATCTGGCCAAGCATGACGGATCGTAACCAC
This sequence comes from Fusarium vanettenii 77-13-4, assembly GCF_000151355.1. Taxonomy (NCBI): domain Eukaryota; kingdom Fungi; phylum Ascomycota; class Sordariomycetes; order Hypocreales; family Nectriaceae; genus Fusarium; species Fusarium vanettenii. The sequence goes on from NW_003315829.1 coordinate 134,556, forward strand.
ATGCCAACTGCTCGAAAGTGGCCCCATACTGATGGATAATTTGGAATTAACTACTGTAAACCAATGTTTGAGAGGGTTCTATATTCGCATGGTTCGTACGAGCTGAGACACATAGATCCGTTCTGTCTGAGCATTTTGCTTCTGTCGCAATCTATCTACAAAGGGCCATGAGTTACAACGATAATATATACGTCAATCGATGCATGGCGATATTATGGTTCAGTCGCATCACGCCGTGGGCGCCATTTAATGCAAGAATCGCAAACTACAAGGATCATCTTCGGTAGCCATGTTTGAGTTGGAAGACATATTCATTAAAATACCAAGATTTGCTCTTAAAATGGAGCATCTAGGGCCTTGACTGCTAACTAGCACCAAGTGCTACCATTTTATGTAACAAAAGATCTCTCGCCATTATGTTAGACTAAATATATAAATCGTTTCTCAACTTCCTCTCCTACTTTCCCCAACTTCGCCCAATCCCTATTTAGCTCATTCATCTTCTGGATAATATCTATGTTCCGAAGTGATTCACCGCCCCCTGGCTTCTCCTTGTCCTTCAGCACCCTCGATCTAATGTAGATCACGTTCCAGCAGTCTAACAGAACTTGTCGATATCCCCCAACCCAACTGGACATTGCAGGCCATGGGGCATTTTTAGGCCATTGGTATTGTTTAGACGATTCTTTCCCCTCATACCATTGAGATTGTTTTACTTTCAACCCGAGTATTGCTCCCAAGTCTTGGCCACAGCTCTCCCAGTTCCTTTCCAATATGCCCATCACCTGATAAAGCAAATTCGCTGGAAGACCCCCAGTTTGAAGGAACCCCAGCTTGTTATCCATCGCCCCATGAAGGAAGCAATCGCCAACCAAATTGAATGCTCCGGGGTTCCGATCATAGGGCCAAGGATTGAGATTCGCTGGAGGTTTCACACGCCGGAGAACGAACGGCAGTTTGCCACCAGGAAGGATATGTATCTCATCATCATTGGCAATGGAAGCCGGACCCAGGCCCATCTTGCCCTCTTTTGTGATGAAGAAGGTTCGATTGGTAACGGACAAGCGCATGACTTCAGTGAAAGCATCCAACGCTTCGGGCGAAGGTGGTGCTGCGTCTGGGTCCGCCCGGTCAAGTTCCTCTCTCTCAATATTGTGTCGATACCAGTAGCTTATTGCTCGTTCGTCGTCGGGCCCAAGTCTTTTGAATCCGGTTGTAGTCTTTTTGACATCTGACAGAATTGTAGACACAAATTCATTTCGGCTAAACGTGAGATGCTGTGACAACTCTGCTTGTGTGTGCCAGGCAGTGATTGCATCTGAAACTGCGTTCATGTCTGAAGACGAGTAGAGGGGCGGCATTGTCTTCCCTACTGTTCCAATGCAAGAACCACTCACTTTCAAGCAACCTTCCCATCTGAGGGGCTCAAATTCGATGATGCTGTAGTCTATCAATGTTTCGATTTCTCGTTGGCCGTCCGAGTGGCAGCATTCAATCACCCTGTCGCAGTCCATTTCGGCTTTTGGATGGGCGGATTTGTACCACTTAAGGATTGTCGAAAGAGGAGGGGGTGGAAGAGATGCCGTATCACGTGAACGCTCCAGATTCATGGCTAAATTGGCCATCTCGACTTCAATATGTCGTCCGATTCGGTCATCTTCCAGTATGCTGCCCTTTACGGCTCCGCAAGCTTTGTAGTGGTTAAAAAGTCGAACCCGTTTTCGGTCATGCTCGTCAAATGTGGCACTCCAATCTGGGACCCATGACGGCAGGTCTCGCCTCTCTTTCCGGCCGAGGTCTCCCGTAAGCACTGATAGGGAGTGACTGTGTAGGATGATGTCGATAGTTGCCAGCATGTACGTTTCTCGGACCTCAGACAAGTAATCTGGCCGGATGCCTGTATGTTGGTCACACAGGCCGAGCAATGCATACACCTTGTCTCGCTCATCAGAAGCCTTGCGGTTGCTGAAATCCCTCAGAAGTGACAGGATGTTGGGCCTGTCACTTTCTCCCCACGCTCGGCGGAAGTTGTCAATGTCTTGTACTCGAGAGAGGAGATTCAAGACTTTGATATCATCCCTCGAAACTGGGCTGTCATCGTCGATTCTAGCTCTCTGGAAGTGTGTCAAAGCAGCCTCGGCGGCCATCTCCCATGGAGCTGAAACATCCCCATATCTCAATGTAATCTTTTGTGCAATCACCGCCTCTTGCACAACCCAGATACGGTCCCACCAGCGGGTTGTGAGCATCTGTCGCAAACTCTCAAACATGGCGGTGAGATAGACATCCGGAACTTGTCTCAAGGCCTCGAACGGGTCGGGTGCTCCGCGAGATTGTGACAAGATTCTTAGGAGGCAGAAAAGGTCAAAGGCAGTGACCTGTTGCCGGCGGCCTGGCGTGGTCCAATTCGAAAGAGCCTGGTTCGTCAAGTTGTCGTCCAGAGGTGTATTTGTGAAAACGGTACAGGGCCCAGGGTCCTTTTGCTTCTTGGAACCCTTCATCTGACGGCCCGGGCCGCCACCGAGGAAGACGATGACCTCGGTGGCCTCGCTATAAATATCTGCCATGCGCAAGACTTGCGTAGTCCGCTCTTTCGCATCAGCTTGGTTGATGCACTAACTTAAAGTCAGAATGTAATTTCCATAGTACGATAAGCCTACTCACCACTGCGTCAACCCAAAGAACTACAGGCTCGTCCTGTCGTCGGATGTGCCTGAGAGCACAATCCAGGTTGACCGTTATGGGAAGCAACATGTTCCCAACCTGGATTTTCGGCGGATTTGAGCGGCTTTCGAGACCCCATGCATACGACAGGGCCTTGTATTGCCTTCTCCGACTCTTCTTGACCAGTAAGTCTATGCAAAGCTCGCAAGAGACGGGGTCTTTCCATTTTCCTGGGAGTAGGACCATGAGTCGTATCTCATTGGGCAACAGCGGTTTTGAGTAGATCGTGGGCGGAGCCATGTCCTTGAAGTGGTTTTCCAGCTGGTGGTATTGCTCAACAGCTAATTCAGAAGAACTTGTGAGATGTCGGCTTCAGACACGCCGACTTGAATTTGGGGAAGTGGAAGGAAGGTTGACCAGGAAATTGTGCGCAAACAACGGCGTCATGATAGGCAACACAGAGTGGCGGAGTCGAAGGCTGAGTAAGGTTGACCACACCAACATCTCCAGCAAATGATGACAGCACATCTTTCTCCGCTCTGCCTGGAGCCTGGCCTGGGCAGCCAGGCGTTTCAGGGGAGGGTTGTACTTACACTTACTGGGGTCTTTATTGGTTTCATCCCGACCCAACATGCAGTCATGCAACCATGACCAGTAAAAGCGGTTCTTTCAAGTCACAGATTTTAACTGGTTGGCCCAGGGGCCCAACGAGCAAGAAGGCCACTTCCAAGAAACCTCAGGCGAGACACACATCGGAATTTCACAGTCTTGGCTAAAAAGGGCATAGTGAATTATCGGTAAATGCGCCTATGGCTCCTACGCACCCCCAGCTACTATAGCTTGGCAACCGAAGATTCCAGGAACTTAATGGCCCTCCTCAGACTCTCCACAGCCAGGACTTTGTCCCCTTCCTTCCCTTCGACGTTGACATTACCGATCCTGGAATCAAACCCATGCTCCGCATCCTCGGGGAACTCGGTGACGATTTCGCTCGATGTCGTGGCCCGAAGCTTCTCAGCTGCGGTCACGCTGTTCTCAATCGGCACAGCTGAATCATTAACGCCGTGGAGCAGAAAGGTGCGGGGAAGATCAGCTAAGTTCCCAAACGACAGTGGGAAGAGCTTCTTGTCTTTATCGGGAATCGCCTTGATACCCTCCTCGGCAAGTGCACGACTAAGGCCGTCGACGCCGGTTAGATAATCGGGGAAGAGGGCGCTAATATGGAGTGCCGCTGCTAGAGAGAATCTGGGATCATTTGCTGAATCTTCAGTTTGAGGGCAAGCAGAGATCGACTTTCTATCTTCGTTTTGCTTCTTCTTGGGGAACTGCTGAAGGACGGGCTTCGTGTCGAAGACGGGTTGGCCAAAGATGCTAGATCCAGGTGTCGTGTAGCGAGATCCAGCAGGATCAAGCATTCCATAGATGGGAAGCAGGGCTTCGGGCTTCTGCTCAGCCAAGGTTCCTGTCGTGAGTGCCAAGTAACCTCCGGCACTCGAGCCCGACACCAGGACCGAGCCGATTGAGCGGCCCAGAAGACCTGGAAGTGAGGTCCGAACCCATTCGTAAGCATCTGCGGCATCCTCAACAGCGCTGTGTGCCGTCGTCTCCGGAATTAGACGGTATTCGGGTGTGACAAAGATCCATTTGCGAGAGGCACAGGCGTGAACCAGCCAGTAAGGCAGGAAACTATATCTGTCACCGATAATCTGTTTCAGTAAGTTAGCAGCATGTCATTAATGAGGAACTGGTAACTCACTAGGAACCCGCCGTGGTAATGGACGAGAACGGTACTAGGAGAACCATCCGTCTCTTCCGGATAGACGACATCAACAGAAATGTCGCCATCCGAGGTGGTCTTGTAGCTGAACGTCTTTGACGTGTAGCCCGGAAAGCCGGCAAGGGGAAAGCTATCCATATTGACAAAGATTTATAAATACGTGACTAGGCCTGCTACTGCAAACATCAATGCAGGTTTATTGTCCTCTTTATAGCAGTGATGAGGAGTGCTGAAACGGATTCCGAGTCGTGATGTGCGGGGAACCGAAACCCCGCAGAGGCTCAGTCGGCCGAGATTCGGGGTTCGGAAACCGGCTCCGGATTTCCGGGAGCGGATCATAAAAGCAGACGATGCCCTCAAAGAAATGGTAGTAAATGGAGTACAAATAGATACTGATCAGGCAGCAATTCCCTATCTCTGAAGTACGACATCTCAGTTTTCTTGTGTATATACAATGGTGCGGCTTTTGCTGCTTACATCTTGTGATGCAAGTCGTTCAAAACACTTCAAGAGCATCGCGACGAACTTCACTTATTAACCGAAGGTGTGTGTTAGAGTTGGCCCTTTACTTGCTCTTATCTCCTCCCATCATCGCCATCAAAGCCTATTCAGAGTTAGCATAACATTTGTGAGGCGAGATGGAAGGGCAGGCCTACATCAGGGTTAATTTCGATGCCTGCGTTTTGCATCTCGGTTGTCAACTGGAAACTCTCGTTAGTCTACGACTATGTAATGTATCGAGCATCAAGGTAACTCACAGTCTGTGCTGCATCTCGGAACTCTTTGTCCATCAAGAGCTTCATCACCTCCATCTTGCTTGGGGGCTGGCCAGGCTCAAATCCTGTGCGAGAATAAATAAGTAGCTCATCACAAGCTGGAAAGATCTCACTACCTTTGCTCTTGATGATGTCGCCAACCTTTTGCATGGCAATGATAGCAGGGGGGTGTCGGCTAAGCTTCTCAAACGTCTCCCTAATCTTAGGGTCGTTCATCATCATCTCGGGCAGGTTCGGGGGGTCCGCAGAGGCGAAGCGTCGGGCCGTCACGTGAAGAGGCCGCATAGCGACGCGTGACAATGGTCGAGAGACCAATCTGAGTCTTGAGGCTGCAAACATGGCGAGGGTGTTACTGGGATGGATCGGGGGATGGGGCTGAAGATGGTGACAGGCCGAAGATAAAATTACGACTTCCGAGGGTCAACGGCTTTAGCTTGTGTGGATAAAATGGGGTTCAAATTAAGCCAATCACCAGTCAGTAAGCTAAAACTGGACGTTGCCGGCGGTGCCTGTTGTTAATAAGTACATGTGTCTCGGCGCCCCGGTCGCCCTGGGAGAAGTACTTTTTATCGCTCTTCCAGGTGGTTTCTGTTTGCAGGCTAGCGCCGGCCCTCCCACTCTGGCTCGTTTTTTTTTTTTTTTTTTAGAGAGTTCCAACGGTGGCTTGATTGAGTAGCTACTTCTACCTACCCTTGAGTTCCGACTCTCACTTTAGAGACAACGTAAAATAAAGAATTATAAGTTGGCTGTGTCAGTATAGAACCTAACTCGTTTACTCTAAATCTTATGCCTTTTCTGCATAATAGGAATATCTCTGGAAGGAAGTTGGGCACTAATTAGCTTTGAACGAGTTTTAACCATTGCTAGCTTAAAATCCATTAATGAAACATGCAACTCTGAGTTGGCGACAATCCAAGGTTGCTATCAAGACAGCATGTGGCCCGTGCACGGTCACGTGCCACTGACGTCACATGGCTAGTTATCAGCCTAACCCTCGGCTTTTTTCAGCACACGCAGCAAGATGCCATTTCGTGATAGCCTCACTTCCTCGCAATCAGTATTCGATTACAACGCTGACTGCGGCGCCAATCACAGCCTCAATTGGAGCTCAGACCAAGTCTTACATCTGTCACAAGAGGGCCCCTTTCTCATCATAAAAGAAATCAACTAATCTGGCATAGATCTGGCTACGACTGGATGGGTGAAGCTAAAAGCTCACTTACATAGGATTTGACCCGCCACCCAAGATAATCATGGCTTGGCCGGTGCCAAGAGAACGTAGCATCTTTGTCTCAACAGCGTTTTGGCATCGTGATGTGGTGCTAAAAGGAGGAGAAGCAGTTGTGAAACTAGCCTAATGGGGCTAGGCTAGGAAGCCAATACAAACGTTATTTGCACAGCTCGCTGCGCACGCAAGGCTCGCCATTTCAAACACACAGCTAACAAATTATACAATACCGTATCGACTCAGCACATCCAGTAGGAACTGCGGATCCCCCAAGACCTCACCTATGCCTCTTCACTGGCTCTGCGCTCTTAGTACTTTTTAGTGCCAGTCTTTGGCTTGCCTTGCAGCCAGCTAATGATTAAGAATCGACTTTTTATGACCCGCAGTTCCTACCCAATGTGCTGTCGATACGGTAGGTCTCAGTCAACGTTAACGGTTGAATCAATTTGTTATTATAAAGCGATGTATTGTTAAGCCATACTCGACGGAACTTTTATGTAAGTTCCCGAGAAGTATCGCTCTTTACCAGGACTTGCAAAGATATAAATCTAGATTAATCCTCCAGCACGAAATAACAAGATCAACAACTCTTCCACACACAGCAGTACTCGACTTTTCTAGTTCAAATCACAAACATGGCGACGCAGACCGTTTTCAGACTCACTCAGCGTACATCTCTTCAGGACCTCCATGTCAGCGAGGAAGAGGTTCCAACCCCTTTACCCCAAGAGGTCCTCATTCGAATTCGCAGCGTGGCGCTCAACTATCGCGATTACGCAATCGCTACGGGAAAATATCCTTTCCCAGTAAAAGACAATGTCGTCCCTTGCTCTGACTTATCAGGAGACGTGGAAACCGTCGGAAGTCAAGTAAATGACCTCAAGCCTGGCGATAAGGTGATTGCTTCCTTCGATCTTGTCACTCAGTACGGTCCGATTCAAGGCTGGGATCACGGCCTTGGCGGCCCGCGCGATGGTGTTCTTCGGCAGTACATCACCTTGCCTAGTAGTGCCATTGTCAAGGTGCCTGCGGACACGACCTTGAATTATCCACAGCTCTCCGCGCTAGTTGTTACGGCCACAACCGCTTGGAACACACTTTATGGGAATGTCCCCATCAAGCCCGGCCAAGTAGTTCTTTTCCTTGGTACAGTCCCCTTGGGCGAGAAAGTTGATTTAATGACTAATGACTCTAGGAACTGGCGGTGTCTCAATCACTGGCCTGATTCTAGCCAAAGCTGCTGGCGCAATTACCATCGTCACATCATCATCAGATGAGAAACTGAAGCACGTCCAGCAGACTTATGGCGTCGATCATACCATCAACTATAAGGCCAGTCCCGACTGGTCTAGTGAAGTGCTGAAGTTGACTGACGGTCACGGCGCGGACTACATCATTGAGAACGGCGGAGCCGGCACCATTGCGCAAAGCTTGAACGCGGTCGCATACGGAGGTTCGATTGCTGTTGTTGGGTTTCTAGCGCCATGCCCACAGGATGAAATGCCGGATGTTGCGGCACTGGCACTTGGAAAGGGAGCTGTCGTTCGCGGTATTATGATTGGTTCAAAGCAGCATCTTGAAGACGCCACCCGTTTCTTTACGTCCAAGAATCTGGTTGTTCCCGTTGAGAAGGAATTCGGATTCAGCAGAGATGAAGTCATTGCCGCTTTGGAATATCTCGCTAGTGGTCAGCACGTTGGCAAGATCTGTATCAAGGTTGATTAAGCACAGGATGATAGAAGGCACCTCCGAAACAAATAGGCCTACAGTTCTTATATGTGATGCTACCTCTCCTTCTATAGACAGAGCTTCCTGCGCTTTCATGACCCGGGATGTGGTTGGCCTGCAACACAGCGGGGCCGATTCTTCCATGCTTCCAAAGATGGATGTCTGATCCGCAGATCCCGGTCGCTCGCACGTGAATGAGTGCCTCTCCTGATCTCAGGGTTCTGATGGGCGCATCGGTGATAGATAAGCCATGGTCCAAGGTGACCTGTAGGGAGAGATTGGATGGCGTTGCCATTGTGATGGCTGATGAGAGAGGTTGTCTGGTACACAAGAGTCTGGTCTAGCAGCTGAACTTTTTAAGCTGATTGCTTAGGAGCGTTTTCTGCGGCATCTCCTTGCTTGCGCGAGGACTGCCAGAGCGTACCCATCTCCACTATTAAAGCACTATCTAAAGCTCTATAAAAATCATATAAGAATAGGTTTATCTTTTATCTTAATTTTAGTGAGCCTAGGAAGATACTTATTATAATTAGTCTAGATCCCAGCTCAGTATGTAATAGCAGTCCCCGCGTAAGCAAGGAGATATAAACTCCAGGAGGAACTGTGCTAGAGTACATCTTAGGGGAGCCAAGGCATCGTCTGAGAGTGGCTTTAAATCTGCTCTGGTCTTGACTGACTGTGCCCTTGACACTAGACCTAAACTCATGGTCATATATAACTCTTAAGAGGGGCCCAGACATGCAACGGCATCCATATCCGCCTACTCGCCGCTTTAGATCGCAATAATAAAGACTAAAATTATTCATGTCAATGAGCATCTTAACAAACACTTATAAATAGAGTTTCGACTGCAAATGTAACATGATAACGTTGCCATAGAGATGGCGCTTGTACTGCATCATGTTTCTAACTTTGTTGTCTGCCTATTAGCCGCCGGAAGAGGGCGCGGAAATGGATCCTTCGGAACTGACGTTCCTCAGGCATAAACCAATCCCTGATCTACCTCCTAGCCTGATACCTCTCCACCATCCTCGTCTGTAACAAACCACCCAACTCCAACAGGCTGCCTGCCCTTGTAATCTCCAGCACATTCACCTCCACAACAAGCCTCTTAGTAATCCAGTTCCTTAACTCAATACTGACCAAGCTGTCAATACCCAGATCCGCCATCGGCGTAAGCACATCAAAATCATCCTCAGACCTCAGCATGAAGCCAAACAGCGTCCGGCCCACATTCTGCGCAATGAAGCGCGTCGCCTCCTCTCCGCGCAGCACAGCCATGTTTACAGACGCAGCCTGCAAGAACCTCGTCAGCTCCTCGTCCGCCGGGTCCGCGCCCGCCGCCCCCGTCGTCGCCGCCGCCGACCAGCCCGCATCAGCCTCGAGGTTGCGGTAGACCAGCATGCGGGGGTCCTTGCGGAAGACGACGCGGTTATTCGGCGCCAGGATCGGCAGCGTCGTGCGCAGGCCGAAGCCGACCTGCGAGTGCTGGACGAAGTGCGCGGGATCCGTCTGCGGCGTGGGGCCGGGGCGCATGAACATAAGCTCGGCGCAGTCGAGGAAGTCGCTCTCCTGGGAGACGTGGGATGCCGCAGCCTGGAGCTTCTCGAGCGCCTCCGGGTTGTCGGCGACCCAGCCGACATCGCCCATGACGCCGATGTTGACGGTGGAGGCGGGCAGGCCGAGCGAGTGGCGGTAGCCGACGAAGGCGTCGATGAAGGTATTGGAGGCGGAGTAGTTGGACTGGCCCCACTGTCCGAACATGCAGCCGAAGGAGCTGAAGAGGAAGAAGAATTCTAGCTTCTCGGAGAGGAGCGCCTTGTGCAGGTTCCATGCGCCCTCGACCTTGGGGCGGAAAGGCGCGTTCCACTCGTCGAAAGACATGTCCAGGAAGCTGTTATCCTGCAGGACCAAGGGCGCATGGAGCGCACCGGCGATCGGTCTGCCCGCGGCCTTGACGGCCCGCACGACGTCGTCGTAGTTGACGACGTCGCCTGACACTCTGGTGCTTGTGCAGTCCAGGGACTCCATCTCCTTGAAGAAGGCATCGTGTTCGGGCTTCTCAGCGGAGCGGGAGAGGAAGACAAAGTGGCGAGCGCCGCGCTCGGCAAGCCGGGTGCTGATGGATTTGCCGAGACCACCCAGACCTCCTGTGAGGAGGTAGGCGGCATCAGAGCGCGCGCGGAAGGGCTTATGTATGGCCTCGGATGACAGCTCGGTGTCGGCGCTGGCGGGCATGGAGATGACCATCTTGCCGATCTGCTGCGCCTTCTGCATCAGCCGGAAGGGGTCAGAGATCTGAGCTGCGTCAAAGATCTTCATGGGCAGAATGGGCTTGATACGGCCCTCCTTGGCTTGCTTCATCATGCGGTCCATGAGCCTGTGATATTGTGTTAGCAGCCTGACATGTTAAGACTAGGAATATCTCTCTTCTAACTCACCTAGCAATGGTATCTGGTCGCTGGTTCCTCATGGCACCCAAGTCAAAGCCGATGAAGGACCTGTTAGTCTCAAACGGCTCCATGGCAAGCTTGGCCTGCCCGATAAAGTCACGACGACCGATCTCGACAAAGGCGCCACCTTCAGCAACACACTTCCACGAAGCATGCAGCAGCTCACCCGACAGCGAGTTGAGAACCACATCGACACCGCGATTGTCCGTCATGGCCATCAGACCAGGCAAGAAGCTCGTGTCACGCGAGTTAAAGATGTGATCACGCGGAATGCCGCAGTGCTCCATGAGGTACTGCACCTTCTCGTCGCTGCCGACCGTGCAGTAGACCTCGCAGCCCACCATATTACACAGCTGAATCGCAGCGAGACCGACACCGCCAGCGGCCGCATGAATCAGGACCGTCATGCCCTTGGCTAGCTGAGCTGCGTCTAGCAAGCAGTACGACGCCGTGGCGTAGACGAGAGGCATGGTGGCGCCCTCTTCAAACGACATGTCGTCTGGCAATGTCGCACAGAGCTGCTCCAAGACATTGAGCGATGTGGAGAACGTGCCGCTCTCGCAGACGGCAACGCGGTCTCCGATGCGGTGCTTGGTGACGTCGCGGCCAACTGCTGTGACGACACCAGTGCAGTCGTAGCCCATGCCGCGGGCGATCTTGACTGGCTCGGCGATGATGCCGATGGCGACCAGGACGTCCTTGAAGTTGAGGCCAACGGCGCGGACCTCGACACGCACCTCATCGGGAGCAAGCTCCTCGACGGGCAGGCGTTTCCAGTACAAAGCGTCGAGCAGACCTGGCCGCCAAGTGTCGAGCTTGAGGTATGTCTTTTGCTCCGGAGCAGAAACGGCTGTCTCAGTGCCGCTGCTGGGCGCGGGCTTCTTGAGCTCGGCGTCCATGTCGAGATAATGGTAGCGTCCCGCAAGAGTGGTTCCTGCTGAGTATACCCACTCGGCCTCGCAAGTCGTGTCGATATCCGACTCCATGGCGTTGCTATCGCGGCGGCGGAACTCGCCCATCACACGCGCCACAGTCGGTGCATCGATCTTGAGGGAGCTGTCCTCCGTCTGACCACCCATCTCGAGAGTGGCAAAGTCCATACCGAGCTCGAGACGCAGGACTCTGGCCACGCCAATGACGGGCGCGTAGCGAGGGTCGGTGCAGCCGGCCTGGCTGGCACCCGTGACCCAGAGGAGGCCACATCGGCGCCCCTTGGCATAGGCGAGGAAAGCCTGGAAGCCGTGAAGGTCCGACTCGCTCAGGTTATGGAAGAAGGGCTTGTCGACGTCAAGCAGGGCGACAACGTCCTCGTCCATCCCAAGATCAAGAACCGCTTGTCCGAAAGGATGAACGACGACGGGATAGCCGGCACCCTGTAGCTGCTCGGACACGGCACGTACCTTCGGCTCAGACGACTCGCTGACCTGGCCAGGGGTAAGCAGCGTTACTCTCGGTCGCTTCGCATCCATCTCTTTGGGCGTCGTGACGATGTTGAGGCACAGACGACCATCGAAGAAGACAGTCTCAGCGCCGCAGAACCCAGCACTCGTGAGCTCCTTGTCCCACCGCTGTTCGTCCATGTACGGCTCATCTGGGCGGCCATCCTCGGCGCCGAGCCACCATCCCGGCAAGACGCCCATGATCATGTTGGGCCACTTGCTGACGGGAGACAGCTCTTGCAGGAAGAGCCGCCCACGAGGATGGCAAAGCTTGCGGACGTTCTTCAGCGTGTCGAGGATACGCTCTGTGGCGTGGAGGACGTTCGTGGCAATGATAAGATCATAGCTCTCCAGGTCGTTCTCGAAACCCTGCCCGGCCGGGTCCTGCGAGATGTCCAGCACGCGGTACTCGAGGCCCGGGAACTCCCGGAAACGCTCTTGCGCGGGTGGGAAAAATCCCGGCGAGATGTCGGTGTAGGTGTAGGAGAGATACATGCGCTCGCCATAGGCAGACTGCAGAAGTGGCAGAACCTTGGCCGTGGTGCCGCCCGTGCCGGCGCCGATCTCGAGCACTCGCAGGTTGGGCTTCTTGTGCGCGACAAGGTCAAAGAAGCTGCCCATCTCTGTGAGCTGCATGCCGTCGTAAACGTCGTGCAGCAGCTTGTTGTCCATCAGGATGTCGAGACCGTCGGTGGTGCCGTTCATGAGGCCCTCGATGTCCTTGACAATTCGACCAATCGCTTCAGCAGCCGCGCGTGTTTGACAGTCCATGAGCTGGACATATGTCTTGTCCATCACCTTGTTGCGGTAAGCGCTGTCGTTGCGAAGGATGTCCTTCTCTGAAGCATCGAACAGGGCCTCGAGTTGCGTCTCCGCGGCGAAGTCTGCCGTCCATTTCTGGAAGAGCGCCATGAAATCCTGAGCGGGTTTCATGTTTCGCGTACGCTCGGCCACCTCGATGGAGGTCAGCGCAAGGTACTGGTCAAGCAAGTGGAAGTCTTGGTCGGGCGGCAGATCGGGAGAGAACAGCATGTCGACATTGGCGAAGTTGATGTCAGGCTTCCATTCGAGGTGGACGGCGCCGTGGCGGAATCTGGCGCCGAGATTGCTTGAAGCATCGGCCTTAGTGGTGTTGTCCACCACGGTCAAGCGGAAGCCCTTGGCTTGAACGGCAATCTGTCCGTCACAGACGGCTGTCAGGTCACCGGTGTAGGCATTCCTCCTGCACTCGGTAGCCTTCACGCGAATGGACATGTCTTTGATGGCAGACGGTCGGCAGTAGAGCTCGTCAATGTAAGTGGGCACAGCCATGGAGCCGAGATTCCTCGTCAGGCCGCCGCACAAGGCAAGCACGAGAGCCTGGGCCATGCAGTCCAGGGCGCCGGGATGAATCGGATAGTACGACTCGGCATCACGAACGTCGTTAGTGATATTTGCCACAATCTCTGACGTCGACGGATCGGCCGTGATGTTGGCGAGGCTTTGGAAGCGCGGACCGTAGTCTAAACCCGAAGCGCGGAACTTGCGGTACCATCCCTTTTCAGAGACGGCCCTCTGCAGCGGTGACACGTCTGGCGCCGCGCCTGGCTGGAAGTCAGAGCCACCACGAACCTGACCGAAGATATGCTTGATCCATGACCCGGCACCACCATCCGCGGCTTTCCGGAAGCTGGAGATGGTGAAGTTGTACCACGGGCTGTCAAGCGAATTTGTGAGTGCCACCCTTTCAAGCTGCGTCACGACCTCAATCTTAGAGTCGTGCTCCAATGCCAAAGCCACCTTGATATGGACGCGTTGGACCGAAAAGTCGTCCGCGCCCGTCAGCTGGCGAATCGCCTCGCCTGCCATGGCGATGTAGCCGACACCCGGAAGGACAACGTCGCCAAAGACCTCGTGGTCCCTGATCCATGGCACGCTCTCTAGGCGCAGGATGTTGCGCCAGGCCGGGCTGTGGTCGGTGCTCTCGATGATGCGGGAGCCGAGCAGCTCATGGTGGCGGAACTTCCGAGACCGGTAGTCCTTTGAGAGACGGCTCTCAGCCCAGAGTGACTCCTCGTAGTGCCACGGGTACAGGGGAAGGTCCGTGAGGAAGTCACCCTTGTCAACGATGGCGGAAAGATCGAGCGGCACGTGGAGGCTCCACAACTCGCCCATGGCCTGGAGGTAAGCCCTGCTACCGTCTTCGCCACGCTTCATGACGTTGACGTAGTCGGCCTGGGCACTCGCGGCTTGGAGAATCTGCCGGATAGGACCGGCAAGTGTCGAGTGCGGGCCGACTTCGACGAACGTCTTGGGCGACTTAGATGACGAGAGGACGCTGTTGACAGCCGTAGAGAAGCGGACGCGAGAAACAAGGTTGTCAATCCAGTACTGGGGTCTAAGATCCTCAGCGTTGCTGATGACTTCGCCCGTGACACTGGAGTGGAAAGGGACTGAGGGCGGCTGGGGCTCGATGCCCTGAGCCTTGAGAGAAGCCAGGTAGTGCGGCGCGCCGATGCGCATGTGGTGAGAATGATAGGCGCGATCGACCTTCAGCTCGCGGACAAGGACGCTCGGGTGTGCCTCGTTGATCCGGCTCATGACAATGTCGAGTGCGCTCTTATCACCGGTGAGCGTGGTGCTGTCAGGGCTGTTCTCACAGCCGACCACGACACCCTTGGTGAGGTATGGCATTACCTGCTCTGACCCCAGGCCAATAGCAGCCATGCCGCCTTGGGTACCTTCAGCCACAAGTGCCTTCTCCACCCACGGCATCGCCTTGCCACGGTAGTAGGCAGCGAGGATGGCCTCGCGGGCGGTCAACGCGCCGCTGGCATACGCGCCGGCGATCTCACCGCTCGAATGGCCGACGACAGCGTCCGGCGTGAGGCCACTCTGGCGCAGCAGGTCCACCAGGGCGATCTGCAGTGCCGTGGTGCACGGCTGCGCGAACTCTGCCTGGGATAGACGGCTGGTCTTCTTGCCACGCATAAGTTCCTCCATCAGCGACCAAGTCGGCCCGTCATCTCCGAGCGCGGATAGGTATCCGTCCAGCTCTTTGATGCTCTCCCCGAAGCTCGGGTAGAGTTGGACGAGTTCCTTGCCCATCTGAGCCCACTGGGCACCCTGGCCGCTGAAAACAAAGACAAGCTTCGGCGGCTCACGAGGGGCAGAAGTCCGGGTTGAGAACTTGGCGCTCCAGTCGTCCACGCCATCGGCAACGGCAAAGGCGCGATGGTCGAAGGCATCGCGCTTTATGGCGAGTGAGTAGGCCACGTTGGTGAGTCGGTTCGGGTGAGCGACGTGGTATGCCTGCTGGTTCTCAATGATCTTCTTGAGTGCGTCCGCATGCTTTGCTGAGAACAGGAGCAGAGCGGGCTTCCAAGAGACTATGGTCTTCTCGGCTGCGGATTCCTGGGCCATACCGGCGCCGAAAGAGTCCGCCGAGGCAAGAACAGCATGGGCATTGGATCCACCGACACCAAAGCTATTGATGCCAACGACTTCGTCGCGGTCTTTGGGCCACGGGGTAGACTCGAGCGGCACTGTGAGCTTGCGTGACTTGAATGGGACTTTCGAATAAATTAGTCAATATTCAATTTAGCAGGAGTGCTAGATCATCCAAGACGTACTGCTGGGATTCGGGGTCTTGAAGTTGAGATTGGCTGGGATGATCTTATGCTCGAGGGCCAGCGTCATTTTGATGAGACTGGACATCGCTGAGGCACCCTCGCCGTGTCCAAGATTGGTTTTCACCTGCAATGAATCATCAGTACTCTGGAAACTCAGGTTGATGAGGAAAACGGTCCCAGAAACTCACCGATCCAATATAGATCCCATGATCGCCAAAGACATTCGCGATGGCCTGAACCTCAATAGGATCGCCGACAGGTGTGCCAGTTCCGTGGCACTCCACCATGGCCGTCCTAGAAAAGTCGGTGATACCAGCCAGCTCGTGGGAGCGGCGCATCAGGGCCTCATGAGCGGCGGCCACGGGCGCCGACATCGTTGCAGCCCGTCCACCGGAGTTGAAGCATGTAGACCGGATCACGGACCGGACGGGGTCGCCGTCGCGGATGGCATCGCTCAGCTTCTTAATATAGACAGCCGAGACTGCCTCGCCACGGGCATAGCCGTCGGCGTCGGCGTCAAACGTGTGGCAGTAGCCGCTCGGCGAGGCAACGCCCAGCTCCTGCATGGTGGCTGTCATGCGCGGGGAAAGGATGAGATTGCAGCCTCCAACAATAGCGCCTTCGCACTCTCCGGCGATAATAGCAGTGCATGCGTCGTGGAGCGCGATCATGGAGCTGGAACACGCGCTGCGGATGACGGTACTGTAAAGAATGTCAGCTGAGTCTCTCGTGGACTCGCCAATGACGCTTCAGTGGCTTGGAAAGACCTCGGTCATCATCTTACCTGGGACCCATAAAGCCGAATTCATAGTGGATGCGGTTTGCTGCCATGTAGTCGCCCGAGCCGGACTGACGATGGCGACTGAAGTTCTCGACGTCGCGCTGGTCCAACTCCAGCCAGTCGCCCTCGAAGCTGCCGACAAAGACACCGATCTTGCGACCGCGCAGCTCTGACGACTTCTGTCCGGCTGTCTGCAACGCCTCGTACGCAACCTCGAGCAGGAGTCGTTGCTGCGGATCCATGGAAGCGCACTCGTCCTTGGTCGCCGACCAGAAGGACGTGTCCATCTTGGCTAGGTCGACATGGTCGAGGAAATAGCCAAACTTGGAGGCGACGTGGCCGGACTTTCCAGGGCCAAACCAAGTGTCGACGTCGTAACGCTCCTTGGGCACCTTGCATCGTCCGTTGCGCTTGTTCTGCAACAGGTCCCAGAAGGCTTGGGAGTCGTTGATTGAGCCCGGGAGTCTCATTCCCATGCCGCAAATGGCGATGGGCTCATACAGAGGCTTCCCGATGGAAGCGCTGGCATGGCCATTGGCATAGCCTTTTGTGCGCCCATTGGTGTGTCCATTGGTATGGCCATTGGTGTAGCCATTGGTGTACTCCGATTGGCCGTTGGTGTGGCCGTTCGTGTACCGTGAGTGGCCGTTTAGCTGACTAGAAAATTCCATGATGATCGTCAAAAGTACACCAGCAAATAATACAAAGATGGGTATGGTCCGTAATGTTGAATTAAGTTGTGCGTCCCTCGGTGAGACGTGACGCTTGCGGACCTAATAAAGCTCATAGATTGCAATGTTTACTCGAGTCAAAAGGGCTCATCATGGGCCAGTTATGAGCTTAAGTCACGATGGGAATCAGTTGATTATCTCACCTAAGACTACCCCCTACCCACCATCCTAGGATCGGTCAGGAATTCCGTATCATTGTCCACTTAGCCGGCATCTACCGACGTGGGGTGCCTATTGCGCAGGAGCGGAATTCTTAGGGCGAGGTTGAAGTCGGATTACCGAGATAAGACGGTAGGTCTCGGGGCTCCTAACATCACTCAGCCGCGTGCTGACACCGAGCCCGTAGCTGACAGCCGATCGCATATCGGTGTTCCGGGAATCAAGCGCGACAAAGATGATACCCGGGTCTCTAAATCGATGCCTGCTGTAGATATCAGGTTGGGCGGGGTTGGGTAGTTTCATGTTGAAAGCCAGTCCGGTCGAGAAAAGCTGCGTACCACCCCCGCGAACAACACAATAACCTACAGCGCACACGGCACCAGACTTGGACACAACAACAAGATGGCCATCACGAACGGCAATGGAACCAACGGTACACACGCGCCACGTGCGCACCCTGGACTTTGGATCATGGGCCTAGGTCACCAGTATGGGGCTTATCTTTGTGGACCTGAACGGCTGGAAGAGCTGGCCACGCGCTTCTACGACGTCGAAGCACCTGGGTAAGATGCACTTGCCACCAAAGCCCAGATGTTCAGCTGAATGAAGGCAAAAGAGGAATGATTGTGATCTGGAAGTGACTGACATCCCAACGTCATTGTTCAGGCTCAAGAAGTTGCTGCAAGTCAACCGAACTTCCGGCATCGACCAGCGACCGAGTGTCCAGGACATGAGCTCGAGTCCCCTCCTACATCGTCCTGAAATGCCGACAATCACTGATCTGAATGCGATTTGGTACAAGGCGGGCGTCGATCTGTGTGCGCGAGCCTGTCGCAAGGCGCTGAAGGAATGGGGTGGTGACTTGTCCGAGATCACTCATGTCGTCGCTTGCACCACGACTTGCTATGGCAACCCGGGCGTCGACTTGATTGTGGCAAACAGACTTGGTCTCGGGCCCGAGGTACAACGCGTACTCCTCGCTGGTGTGGGATGCGCGGGCGGCCTGTCCATCATGCGCAATGCTGCTCAGGTCGCCCTCGCCGCAACAGCACAGCACAAACCAGCGCGGATCCTAGCTTTTGCGTGCGAGCTGTGCACCACCAATGCGAGGCAAGAACTGGCTGATGCTGAGGCCAGCACAAGCCCAGAGGATATCAGCATCGCGGCAGCTCTCTTCTCGGACGGTGCGGGTGCATTTGTACTGTGCAACGATGCTGGACTTCCAGAAAGCGGACGAGGCCCTATCTTCCAGCTCATGGATTGGGACAATGCGACCATTCCAGACTCAATGCAGGAGATGGGCTGGGACCTTGTTCCGTCGGGCTATCGGATCACCCTGACACGCACGGTGGCGACGGCGGCAGCCGCGGCGGTGAAACCCATGTTTTCGAAGATGCTGCCTGCGTTTCGCGACAGAGTCAGGCTCTCGGATGCGACAGCCGCCAACCTTGACTGGGCTCTGCATCCCGGCGGCAAGGCCATTATCAGAGGGGTGCAGGATTCGATGGGCCTGACCGAGGAGCAGCTGTTTGCGACCAAGCACGTCTACAAGACGCGCGGAAACTCATCGAGCCCCACGGTTTTGGTTGTTTTGGACACACTGAGGAAGGCTGAGGGAGGCAAGGATGATGTGGTGGCAGTGGCTTTTGGGCCGGGTATGGCGATAGAAATGTCCTTTTTGCGGCGATGCCACCCCGTGGATGATGATTCGGACTAGGCAGCGAACATGTAAGATACACGTAACATGCGGAATACGTGTACACAACATATTATGCACATACCTGAACAGAGTGATGACGCCAGAGTGTGCCTCTACTGACATCACACGGCCAGAAGCTACTTCGCAGAATTGGGCTCGATTAGGTGGTTTCGGCGGGGAAGAGAGCCCAGCGTTTCTAGATAAATAAATAAACAACTTCCTCGAACTCGGTGACCAGCCGAGTTGAAGAGGGAAGGAAAGGGTTTCCTTCGTGGGGCTGGCCAGATCGAAATGGGAGATAAATCCCCGCAGTTTCGATCACGTGATGTTTGTAGAACCCTTCTAGAAGGAACGACGCGAGCGGCTAACGATATCTGGATAGGCCCTTCTTTCTCTACGTAAGCCACATATTGACTTAAATTCGTCATCAGGCTATAAAACACAAGCCACCCCCTTTATTAAAAAGATACTAGCTCCTTTCAATTTACCTGCTTAACCTTTCCCCTACCTTTACCACCTTTGCCAATATAAAGTACCGTTAAGTAACTCAGCCTATGTTTACCCACACACCGTTGTTGACGAAGCAGGTGATGTTAAGCTTCTCCTCCCACTCTTGGATTGGCTGAGGCCCCTTGAACGTCGGGTACTGCTGCATAAAGCGAAGGAGGACGTATCCAGCCCCGACCAGTGCAAGTTGCTGGCCTACATATCACATAACACATTCAAGTCAGCGAATATTCCTTCTTTTGCCCACGCCTTGGGAAACATAGGGGTGGAAGCAAATATTTACTTACCGAGACAGATGCGAGGACCACCACTGAACGGGATGTAGCTCCACGTCGGCCTCTCCTTCTCCCAACGCTCAGGCCTGAAGTCAAGGGAATCCTTGCCCCACAAGTCTTCGCGTCGATGAAGCGAGTAGGACGAGAAAGAGCACTCGTGGCCTTTGGGGATGAAGACGGGAGATCGTCCGTCCGGACCACCGCCCACGGGAAGGATGGTGTCCTTATTGGCGACGCGAAGGTTCTGGGGAACGGGAGGATACACACGAAGCACCTCCTTGATGACCCAGTTCAGGTACTTCATGTTCCTGACGTCATCGTAGGTGGGCATACGGTCTCCCTCCAGTGTATTGGACATCTCCTGGCGGAGCTTCTCCTGCACTTCAGGGTACCTGGCCAAGACGAAGAAGAGTGTGCTAATCAGGGAAGCCTCAGAGCCAACCGCTGCCAGGACTGGATTCGTGCATCGTTAGTATCACAATCATGACAAGGCAGAGACCAGGACCAATGGTGCATGCACCGGAGAAAGACTTACGCAGGTTGAGAACGTGATCACGGATCTGCTCCAGCGGCACGCCCTCGGCAGCCAAAGCGCGGGGAACAGTGTACTTGTTGTCATCCTCCACGTAAGATCCCTCCTTATGGTCACGAATAGCCTCCATAACGAAGGGGTCGACGCCCTCATGGAGCACGCGACGCGCCTCCTGGAGCTGGCCATCGCGCACAAGGAAGGACATCTTACCGGCACGGAGACGCTCCGAGATCATAGTGTTAGCCCTGTCGAGCGCCCACAAGAAGCGGCGGCCGACGTGGGCACGCTCCTCGGTGAGCACGTCGAGCGGACGCCCGGACAGCATCTCGGTGCCGACGTCGACCATGAAGCGCTGCGTCCACTCCTGGAGCTCGACGAGCGAGCCAGGGGGGTTCTGGCCGCGCAGGGACTCGAACCAGATCTGGAGGTGCTTCTCCCAGACGGCCGTGTCGGCGAAGTAGGACCGGGCGAGCTGAGGCCGGGCGGCGGTGCGGGCGTGCACCCAGTCCTGCCCGTCGGCGGCGAAGATGCCGACGCCGACGAACTCGAAGGTCGCCCAGCGACGACGGGGGCCCATGTCCCTGGAAATGCCCGTTAGTGGACATCATCACATAGGAGGAGAGAATGTTACGACTTACCAGTCGGCAAACTTGGTTGCCAAGATGGCCTTGATGTTCTCCGGGTCGCAGGTGACGTGCATGAGGTTACCCAGGAGACCCACTTCGAAAGTGTTGCCGTAGCTCTTGAACATTTTGTCGAAGTACTCCAGGTTGCGGTGGTTGCGGATGGCCTTATGCAGCGCGGTGGCGTGCTTCAGCCCAAAGATGGGATCCCATGCCATGGCATGGGGCGCCGGCTTGCAGCCATGGGAGCGGCGCCTTCGATACACTGTCACCTGGAAAGCGATGAAGTAGGCCACTGCCGCGGCAAGAGCCACGGGCAGTAGAGTCAGAGTCAACTGCATGGCGATGGCTGGCGAGTGTTGCTTGCCCTCGCTGTAGTAATTGTGTGATTGGATGGGTTGCGCAATGGTGACTTGACAAACTGCTAGAGTTCAATCTATGTCAACCTGAATCATGGACTGCTGTTGGAATCGTCTTCGAGTAGAAGGTAGCATGGTAAAAGAGCCAGCCTGCTTCGGTTCTGCGGAGGTGTTCCAAATATGCGGTCACTGTCAGCTCGGTAATCCGAGAGGGGGTGACGTCCGGTCGCAGCCTGGCAGTCGCTCGAAAGTCCGAATCAGGAACACGGAATCTCGAAAACGGACATCAGCTCTACAGCCGAGAGATGAGCAGATGGGCAGCGGACGACCCCGATGCCGGGTTCGCTGTCTGTTATCGACACCTTGGCTTACATACACTTAAATGTATGGAAACACCGTTGGCAGTAGAGCATGCAACACCCATTTTGCATTTTTGTCACACCGCAGCATTGAATACACGACCATCACTATGTCTGTTCCCTCGCAAACTTCTGTTCTCATTGTGGGCGCCGGGCCGGCGGGATCGTACGCCGCCTGCGTGCTCGCTCGCGAGGGCGTCGACGTCGTGCTTGTCGATGCCGATAAGTTCCCCAGGTACGTCAAATCATCATATCATTCAAGGACAAGGGGATGAACTAGTCTTCAAAATTTAAAGATACCACATCGGTGAGAGTATGCTGGCAGCGATACGGTTCCTCTTGCGCCTCATTGATGCCGAGGAGGCCTTCGATAAGCACGGCTTCGAAAAGAAATTCGGCGCCACATTCAAGATCACAGACAAGAGGGAGGCGTGTTAGTTTTCCCCAACTGCGACTGTTTTTGTTCCATGAACTGCAGAGAGGAGGCAGGACAAGATGGCTGATCATGGTTGAACCGCACACAGTCACCGACTTCTCCGAGGCGCTCGGCCCCGGCGGTCACTCATGGAACGTCATCCGGTCCGAGGCAGACGAGCTGTTGTTCAAGCACGCCGCGAACAACGGAGCCAAGACATTCGATGGCACGAAAGTGGACAGCATCAACTTCGAGCCCCTCCCCGATTTCGAGATGGGCGAGGGTTCGCACCTGGCCAACCCAGGCCGTCCCGTATCGGCCGACTGGTCGCGCAAAGACGGAACCAGGGGCAACATCAAGTTCGACTACCTTATCGACGCCAGCGGACGCAACGGGATCATATGCACAAAGTACCTGAAGAATCGCAAGTTCAACGAAGGCCTAAAGAACCTCGCCCAGTGGACCTACTGGAAGGGCGCGAAGCGCTTCAACGTTAGCAAGCGCAACGAGAACTCGCCCTTCTTCGAGAACCTCGATGACGCGAGTGGCTGGGTCTGGGCTATCCCGCTGCACAACGGCACATTGTCAGTCGGCATTGTGGCCCGCCAGGACCTTTTCCTGGCCAAGAAGAAGGAGCTTGGGCTGTCTGGCCAGGAGTTCTACCGCGAGTATCTCAAGCTTGCGCCGCAGATCAGCGAGATGCTGTCGAATGCAGAGATCGTAGCCGATGTCAAGCAAGCGTCGGACTGGTCGTACAGCGCATCGGCCTACGCGGGGCCGTACTTCCGCGTCGCCGGCGACGCCGCTGCGTTCGTCGACCCGTACTTCTCGTCAGGCGTGCACCTGGCTCTGAACAACGGTCTCGCAGCCGCTGTATCGATTCAGGCGTCGCGTCGTGGACAGGCGGATGAGCGCGCCGCTGCGAAATGGCACGCCACCAAGGTCGCCGAGAACTACACCCGCCTGCTCCTCATTGTCATGGCAGTGCAGCGCCAGCTGCGCCTCAAGCATGAAGAGCTCATCACTAGCAACTCCGAGGACGGCTTCGACACCGCCTTCAAGGCCATTCAGCCCGTCATCCAGGGTGTGGCCGACACTCACGAGTCAGATGCGTCGGTGCAGAACAAGGCGGTGGAGTCGGTTAACTTCGCGCTTGAATCGTTTGAAGTCACGCCCGAGCAGGAGAAGTTGATGACGGAGAAGGTCGTCCAGGCTGCGCAGAGGGCGCCCGAGACGCTCCAGAAGATGACGCCTGAGGAAGTCGACATCTTGAAGCGCATGAGCCATCGTGTGTTGCACCGCAACACAAACCGGAACAACAAGGGCCTAGTGGACTTTACAGGCCAGGTTATTGATGGATTCTCGGCGATACTGGAGCGCGGCGATGTGGGCCTGATCAAGGTAGAAGACTAGATGGTCACTTGTAGTAAATAGCAATTCTTCGTCGCTTCAGGATCTCTACAGACCCGACTTGGTTCCTGAGACAGTGATAAGGTAACATAGTATACGTTGATTTCTCTGCTATGCCAAGCTCCTGGTGTCTATCTCTGCCTGACTGCCTGTCCAGTGTCACGCACGCAAATGAGGGGAAGAAAGATGCAATCGCAAGCACATAATGTTAACCATAGGCCATCGGACCCGGACGTCCCTCGGGTATAGTTTGTTATTCTTGAGAGACGCTTCTTAGCACGCCGCGCTTTTCTTCACTCATCTTCATAGGTTAGACAATATCTTCACACAATGTGGACAATCGTACACATCATCATGCCGTCGTTTTGTACTTGTGCTTTTATCACCAGTGACCTTTTACTGCCATAAGTCCAACCACCAGAGACATGCTCTAACATTTCTCTCATACTAGATAATAAGGTATCAGAACAAATTGCTATCTATCTACCTAACCTCTAGGTACCCACCCTTATATCTTTATACACTCTAACACTCCCATCTCGCTAGTTTCCCCAGGAACAACATTCGTAATACGCAGACCGGCATTAGCAGCCAGGTTTTCAAACATCTCAATGGTACGCTCCTTTCCTGCGGTAATACACATGAACAAGTCCACGGCGGCGGCCATGGGTGTTGGCGGGTTAGTCATGATACACTCGACGATCAACAGCCGACTGTCAGACGCCATGGAGTTGTGGATCAGCCGTAGTACCTGAAGCACGTCCGCATCGGCATAGTCGTGCAAGGTACGGCGGATCTGGTAGACAAGGGCTCCTAATGAGAGTAAGGTATGTCAGTCTCATTTCGTAGCGTCTGATATAGGTAATCCCATATAAGCTTACCTTTGACAGGCTCATCCTTGAAAATGTCGATCGGCACCTTCTGCAACGCCTTGATCTCCTCCTCCTGCCGCATCTTCGCGTTATCCTCCAGCACATGCGGCAAGTCCTGCAGCACGCACCGCTCAGCCGGCAAGCCGGGTGTGTTCCGCAAGATTGACAGCAAGGACTCGCCGTCACTACCCGCGAGATCGACGACTAGGGGCCGGCTCTGGTCCTCGACGGATTTCTCAACGATCCAGGAGAAATCATACGGGCTAAGCATGGGGTAGAATCTAGAGCTGGCGCGCATGGACTTGGCGAAGACCTCGACCTCCTCTGGATCCGCCGACATGATCTCCCAGATGGTCTTGTCGGGCTGCCCCCGGGCAAATGTCCACGGGCTGCCGCGCTGCTGGGTTGGTTCGACCCGGCCGTAGCGCTCGAAGTACTTGGGAAGGACCATCGCCGCCCTCACTTGTCTTCAGGTTGATTAGCACGAGAGCCGCACGAGGTAGAGAATCCAAAGGGACTCACTCAGCAACCACGTCTAAAACACCCCTCAAAGTCACGTTTCCAATCAGCATCACCGCGTTCGGCGTGTTAACTACCTCGTCATCTCCAATCTGCTTGAGGAAGCCCGCCGCGACGAGCACCCATGCAAGGCGTCCTGCGACGCACGAGTCAACTTTGAGTCCTGCTAGTACATCCCCAGTTCGCTGATCAACTCACGGACAAGCTCGACTTCGGCTCCCAGCTCGTCGGCGAGCTGTGCGTACGAGATTGGCGTGATGCAGTCGCGCGGGATGCGCTCGAGCGCGCCCCAGTGCAGGAAGACACGCAGCACGCCCATGGCAGGGGGGATCAGCATCAGGTCCAGGAAGCGCTCCTTGGGCGACGTCATGCCGCGCAGCGCCGCGACGCCTGCCTTCTGCGCCTCGGCGGCGGTGCTCAGGCTCTCCTTCGCCGCGCCGTTGCCATTGGGAGAAGTGCTCTTTTGGCGGAGGGTATTGGCTGCTTGGGTAAGCTTGGCTGCGAGAGCGTCGAGGTGGTCGGGCGAGGGGGCAGGCGATGCTCCGGGTCCGGCCATGGTGACGAACAGGTGTAATCTTGTGAGTATGATATAATTTCCTAAGTCCGTCTCGATGACGTTGTGGTAGGGGCGTTATGGATGACTGTTTGTGATCCACCTAAGTCGGGACTTTTTATGTGTCTTTAAAGTGTCGACATCAATTCCTTGATCCGTGGTGTTATTTTGTCCGGTCTCGGCTGCCGTGCCCTTATGTCACCTTACATGATTAGGTAGTCCAAGGCATACACAGTGTCAGCTCGCCTATGTCGTCCTATCAATGTTCGGATAAACGTCCCTACTCGATTTTTGCTATGCGCGGCAAGGTGAGAATACTCCACAATTCCAAGTATTTCCTAACGTCGGGGATCCATCCTAGGACATCGGGAATCCGAGCTTGTCCGAGCTGAGTAATATGTCCATGAGAGGCGCAAAAAAGAGATTCAATGCTCAGGACTTTAACCACCCATCCCGCATCCCACTGTGCCGCGCCTGAAACGATGCATGGGTATGCTAGAATCAGCACTTTCTATTTTCCTTAGCTTGGCACTTAATTTATAAAAAAACACTGGTTCAGCCTGACCCAAATAGCAATGTTCCGGTCGCTTATAATTTACAGAATTTGCCGCATCACTCCCAAAATTAACATCAAAATATACAATTCCACCAATTCCAAACTAATAACAACATCAGATACTAGAAAAAATAAACCATTAGGTAGCCCCTCTCAAAATCTCTTTAATAATACTATATATAGGACTATAATACAGGTTTCTATATCTAACGTAGTGGTTGAATAGGAATTATAATATATATGCGTTGCAGAATGTTAGGGCAGACACACTTTCCCCCCGACGCACGGTCCTATTCGTGTTTGCTTACAATAGACAGTGGTTTTTGATTTAGAATCAGCGAGCTTTCTCGGGGCCGAGCCGCGTGGCGGATGCTATGTCGCTCTCGCGGTCGTTGGCAATGCGTCAGACTGCATTGCATAATCCTTCAATATGTAGGGTCGTAGTCGAGGGCCAGTGTCACAGCACACTCTACTATATAATAAGCATCGCTTCACCTCTCTCATTACCTTACAGCTCTTCAGCTATCAATAACAACAGTCAACGCATCTAATGTTCCAATTCCCTGAACACTGCACCCGACTGGTGACGCATCGCTCAGTGTTGCCAACCTAGTCCACTTACTTACATAAATCGACCACTCCTCTGAGCCCCCACAGGTTCAGACGTCACAAGATACCTTTTGACTGTCTCTAGTGCCTGCCGAGCTACGGTTTATTTTCCGGCACCCTTGTCCTGTTAGTGTTGAGATTGTATCCCAAGGAGGTAACCATACTGATTATAGCGTTAGCCCGACTCCACGAAACATATCTCATCAGGTCCAGACGCTACTAGGCACTGGACCTTGAGCAGAAAAGTGCATCATGAACCACGACAAGAACAGTCCAGACGTTCAAGATCAACTACCAGCTTGTGAGAGGTGTCATGCCTCAAAGGTTCGCTGTCGCAGGGCGCCCGGCGAGGTGCGGTGTCGTCGTTGCACCCGCGCAGCATATTCCGACTGCCATCCTCGACCATCTCGTCGAGGTGGTCGTGTTGGCCAGCAGCAAGCAAGGCGAGGATCAAGCGGGCCGCCATCGACACCAAAGCCTATGGAAGAAGACACCCTGAGCCTTCCGGCGACGGCAGTGTCATCAAACAACATAACGACTGACACGACCCACGACTTGCATCAGCAACAAACACATGACATGAACACCGACACATCCAACGCACTTCTGGACCTGATATCGGTATCCATGGCCCCCAGCGGCGACGGCCTCTCCGACCTGTCATGGGAACCGCTTGTCCACGACGTTGGACCGGACTCGATGCGCGCCGTTACACTGCCCACATCTCTCGCGCCAACATTAAGCAATCCCAGCGCCTCCAGCCACAGTATGCGCCCCGGCCTCTCAGAAACGCTCCAAGATGGAGTTACATCAACCAGCGGCCTAAGCACGATGCACAAGATAAGGGGTAGCGGCAGCGAGAGTCGGTCTCCAGAACTGTCAAGACTTCCCTCAGCATCATACATGCAAGCTCTGATGGACCTCCACGCACAAATGCTCTCACAGCAAGACAGCCTATTGCAGTTCCTGGCGGCCCCGATGAGATACACACACGTCCGCCCTACGGGCGAGATCAGCAGGCGGGCCAGCAGCAGCAGCGACACGACATTTGCCGCCTTCCCCGAAGGACCTGTTGAAGCCGCCCTGCGGCTCGGACTCGCCCTACGTTCGCTGCTCCACCCCAACCAGACATGCGAGCGCGACATGCCCACCGCGCTCTTTCTCATTAGCACCGTCCTTCGCCTGGCCTCGCTGCTGCACGATCTCCTAGGGCGGCTACAGGGGATGCTCGCGCAGGTGACCAATAGGAACACGCTGTGCGCGTTTGTGTTCCCGTCTGT
The DNA here is from genome assembly GCF_000151355.1 of Fusarium vanettenii 77-13-4. Classification (NCBI taxonomy): domain Eukaryota; kingdom Fungi; phylum Ascomycota; class Sordariomycetes; order Hypocreales; family Nectriaceae; genus Fusarium; species Fusarium vanettenii. Next base: position 162,471 of record NW_003315829.1, read on the forward strand.
GCGGCTCGGGTCACTGCTGCTCAAGGAGCAGAACGACGACCGGCTGAGACCCCTGCAGATGCACTCTATCTCCATGGCGCTGGGCGCGGCGGAGGGGCTGATCGATGAAGTGATCCAGCTCACGGAGCGGGCACTGCCCGAGAATATCGCCGACGCGTCCGGCACAATAGAAGATGGGGAAGGGAATACGAAGGACGAGTTTGGTCTGCAGGCGTTAACGCAGGCGCTGGTGGCGAAGCAGGAGGCCGTAGTAGAGAGCATCTCGGGACTCAGGGATATGCTATGTTGCTGAAGGTACTAAGGGAAAGAATAGCCGCGATATGCGTTAGCGAAGAAGATCCAGCGGGACGGGGACCAGGGTGCCAGAGACCGAAGACGATGGCGCGAGTTTATTGCCAAAGTAACACCATGCTGCAGATCAGGCCTTCCGCGCCCAGAGGAAGCACCAAATCGAACATGACCAACCGCAAAGGCGAGGCCAAGATTTCCACCCAACAAGCATTCTGGATGCTTCTCGGCCGGTGATTAATACATGGTCCGTCCTCGACGGGGCGCAAATGCCGGAGCCGGCAACGGCGCCGGCCCGGTCCGAGGCGTCGCCAAGGGAGTCAAGGAGCCACACTACTCGAGCGACAGACACAGCAGCGTAGCGCTCGCTAGCAGCCACCAGCACTCGCAGCGGCTCAAACGGCTTCGATGTCGCCGCCGCCCCCAAAGTCATACCTATGTCATTTAGCGACATGTATAACCCTGTGCCAAGACCCCACCGTTATCTCGTTCTCTAGACGAAAGCAATAAGACGGAGGGAACATACCGGGATGTGGGAGGGTCAGCCAGAGCCCGAGGCTTCGCGATAGCTAAATATAGCAGTATGTGCCGCCCTAGAGCCTTATTATTAGAAAGTGGGCTCTATCTAAGGTTCACATCTGCACGCTTATCTTAGAACTTTTTCAAAAAGCATAGTCCTTTAGACTACTCACTGGTTTATTCTACGAGAATAGGTTAGCGCTAGGTGTTACACGCCAGACGCCCGCCGCTGAGACGGGCCAGCACCTGCAGCAGGTTTAGTAGGGTTCGGTAGGGCTCGGTAGGGTTTCGGTCCGGCGGGCGCGGGGCGTACTGTCTCCGGATCAGGAAGTTCTCTTAAACTCCATATCTCCGGGGTGGTAAGCGACAGAAGCTGTGTCAGATCGTGGCCGTCACATTTTAAGGCTTATGCGCGCGGTGCGCTCTATTATGCCCCATGGGGCCTAGCACCTATTCTCGGGAAATACCGTAGGAACTAGTAGGTAGCACTGCCGGGCAATTATAAATGCCCTTCCTTTTATCTCGAAAAATAACCTATGGGCCTGTTAATCACGCGTTCCCGCCTAAGTAGGCCCTTGTTTAGCTTAGTGCCTAAGGTAGCTAGTAGTCTAAGAAAAAAAAAATATATTAAAATTAGGCCTTAGTTACCCCCTTAATTAATATTATTAAAAGGGTTAATTTTATAGCTAAATTAAAGGTAAATTAAGATATTAATTTAATTAGCTATTAACTAGTTATTTTCCTATATAATTCCTTTATATTATAAAGCCTCTTTAAGATTAATTTAATTTATTTATTAATAGTTTCTTATATAAAGCTATTTTAACCCTCTTATATAAGGCTTATAAAGGTCTTAGGGTCTTAATAAATATATTTTTTAATATATTACTTTAATATAAATTAGGTATTCTCTATAGGGCTTAAATTAAGGCTATTAAGGTAATTAAAGAAATAATTTAAATTATATTTCTTTTTCTAAGCTTATATAAGGTTATAAGTATTAGGCCTATAGCTGCTATTATTATTTTCTTTAAGGATAATAATATAGCCCTTATTAATTTACTTCTTAATTACCTTCTTAAGAATCTTTTTATAATATACTTCTTATATTATTTTATTATTATATTTAATAAGTACCTTATATTAAATAAGATTACTTTTAAAGTTATAGCTAATAGCTACTTAATAATATAATTATTTAAGGTCTTTCTTATTAAGCTTTTATTACTCTTAGAGATTAAAAGGTTTATTTTTTATACTAGGCTTCTTAGCTATAAGGTCTTAGCCTTTATTATTATAATTAAAATATATCTTATTTAAGAAAAATATATTTATAATTTAATATATTACTACTCTATAAGAGATTATATTATCTTAATTAATATCTTAGTAATTTTAATAATAAGGCGCTATTATTATATTAGGGAAAATTATTTATTTAAGAAGGTAAAAAACCTTAGTTAAAATTAAATTACTTCCTTAATTAGCTCTAAAACCCCTCGCCGGCTAAGCTTAATAAGATAACTTATATTAATAAGGTTTATACTATTATATAACCTATTACGTAATTAATTATATAACCTTAATTTCCTCTAGTTATATATATACCTCGCCGGGCCTTACCTTATAGCATAGATTAGTAATTATCTCGGTTAATTAGGATTAATTATATAACCTAATTATATAATCTAAGGGCTAGGTTATTATTATATATACTCCCTCGGTGGGGTTAGGGCTTAGGGCTTAGGTTAGTTAGCTATAAGGTAGGTCGGTTTAGGCGGGTCTTATAGCGGCGGTTAGTAATTTTAATAGTAATTTTAACTAGGGTTATTAATAAATTAGTAGCTAATAGCATAGTAGCTAAGGGCCTCTATTTTATATGCGGGTTATAGGTTTAATCCCTGCCCTATATAACCTTTTTATAAAAGTCCTATAGGGTAAGGAAAAGGGTCCTCTAGCTAGCCTCGAACTAATAGCCTCCTTCTTATGAAGGTAACTATAACTAAGGTATAGGAACTATTATACCACGGAGGTAAAAAAAAATATATTATATTAATCCTTAGGCTTTAACCTAAGTCTAAGGGTATTAATAATATAATTATATTAATAATTAATTTTATTTTTAAACTTAAAGCTAACTTTCTTAATAAGTTACTTATAAAGTTCACGAGTTATAATTAACTTTTAAATTATAAAAATAAAAGTATTAATATTAATATTAGCTTTTATAGCGAGATTAAGCTATAATAGCCTCTTAGCTTTAAAGCTTTTATTTTTATAAAGAGCCTTTATAATATTAAGATTATCTTTAAATAGCTTTTTAACTTACCTATAGGTCTCCTTAATATATAATTTATTAAATCTTTTTTAGCTTATAGGTATAGCTAAAATATAATATATAAAGTATAAAATAATATAAAAAGCTAGCCTTAGGGGGACTTATAGGCTTTATATAAGAAATCTTATTAAATAATAAATTATATTTATAGGCTATAGGTTTCTAAAAGGAAAATATATTTAATTAAAGATTTATATTTTTTATTTTAAGGAAATAAAAATCTTTTATAAGGATTATATTAAGGGATACTAAGGGGAATCTTTAGGCTTTCTTAAGGATTATTTTTTTTTCTTAATTTTTATTCTCTTAGGGAATTTTAATAAATTTCTCTTAAAAACTTTTAAAAGAAATCCTTAAGAAATCCCTAAGAAATCCTTATTTTATTTAATAAAAGAAATCCCTAGGATTTCCCTAAGTAAATCCTAGGGAGGTTATATAACCTTAACTTTATAATTTTTTATAATAAGTCTCTTTTATTATAATATATATTACCCTTAGTATATTTATTTAATTTATTTCTATATAATAATAGCTCTAAGTAAAATATATTAAAAAAAAATATTAATATTTATATGAAGAAATATATTTTTAAGGTATTAATATTAATAATAATTTATATAAGGAAAAATATAAAATAATATATAATAACGCGGGAATATATATAAATAAAGGGTAATATATCCCTTTAATATAGTAATTTCTCCTCTTATTAATTTAATATATATAATTAAGGACTTCCTTATTTTTATTTTTATTTATCTTATTATTTTCTTATATCCCTTTAGTATTTATAAGGCCTTATTTATAGGTATCCTAGTTTATATTAAGGATCTTATCTTAGGTTATTATATAGAGCTAGAGGATTTTCTCTTTATTATTAATCTTAATCTTAATAAAAGATATTTAATCTTTACCTTAATATATAATAAGCTTAGGTATAAAAAGGCTAGGTACTTATATTTTACCTTAATTAATTAAGGTATAAATAATAATTACTTTTATATATATTATAATATTATACTTAATATTCTTAAAGAACTTATAGGCTTTAAGGAGGTATTTATTCATAATATTTATATCTAAGAAGAGATTAATATCTTAGATAGTTATATATAAAGAAATAATAAAAATAAAATTAATAATTAATTTAATTAAGGGTATATTAAAGCTTATAATAAAAGACTAGGTAATTCTTATAGCCTTAGTAATATTAGCGAGGGTAAAAAGCTTTTAAGCTTTATTATAAATTATCTTAATTATAATATTAAAGAGAGAGGTATACTTCTTTTTAATAAAAAGTATAGCCTAATTTCTAGCTATAAGCTAATATATAGGGATATTATTATTAATCTAAGTAATAATATCCTTAAAGATAATTAATATATTAGGAATCTTAGGTACTTAGTTTTTATTAGCCTATATAATTATATAGGTTTTCTTAAGTATAATTAATAGGTTTTTTATTAAGGCTATTTATTTATTAAGAGATTTACTTAGCTTTATTAATTTAAATAAGTTAATTTCTATTTTATTAATAAGATTAATAGATATAATATAAGATCCTTAGAGGGTAAATCTAAGAATTAATATAATAAGAATATTAAAGCTATTTATAATTTAATCCTAGGCCTATAAGAGCTATTTATATTTAAAAGTATTATAACCCCTTAGGTTACTTAGGGCTTTCTTAGCCTTATAGAGCTAGGTCTTATTATTATTATTATTAATAACCTTTTAGAGGGTATTAACTAAGATATAAGTGCCTTTAATTAGACCTAAGGTATTTTTTTTATTTTTATTATCTTTTAAAAAGAGATTACCCTTAAATTAATTAATAATAATATTCTTTAAAGCTATAAATTAGCCTTATTTATTATATTTAATACTTATAGAGATTATATTAAGGGATAATAAGTTAGAGTTTAAATTAATATTAAGTTTAAGTAAAATTTAAGTCTAATATATAGGTATATATAATATATACCTAGCGGGTATAAGTATAATTTAATAAGTAATAAAGATATTATTAGCTTATTTATTAAGC